>NC_139717.1:21067047-21114547 GCF_964188405.1 Protomyctophum parallelum | reverse complement strand
TTTATTCAGTTAAACACGAATAACCATAAACACGTTACCATACAGGCAATTTGAAACAGTGGGTGCAAGAACAAAGTACCCCCTTTTCTGGGATAATGACATTAATTAAACTGTAAACCTAGAGGTGATGAAGAACTGTTTACAGTCAGTAGCTTTGTGACATGATTTGAGTCCAACCTCTACCTCTCCTTCTTCCACCAGTCACTCAGACACACCAGCTTGTTCACATTAGTGCTGTCAGTTCACCTCTATAATCCAATTCGAATTTCATTGCTTCATTATTTGTAATATTCGGAAATATTCAAATATTTACATTGTTTATTTTAGCTCATATTTAGCCTATAATAATACACAGAATAACAACCCATTTTTTAATGCTTGCGCAAGTTGGTTACATTGTATTATTAGGCTACTGCCTACCGTCATTGCGACGCATTATCACGGGCCACGGCCCGGTTAAAAACGAGAATGATACACACCATGAACTGACCATAGACAATATCCCCTTTACAGCTCTCTCTTTAGCCTATTAACCAAATTAAAGTCGCCACAATCGCCAGCCTATACACGTAGGACTGGACAGAAAGAGAGTGCAGAGAGTACAGACAATAATATGCCATACTATTAGGCTGTTGCGCTGCGCTCCTAATGCCTTCTCCACGGCGCGCACCGTGGCACATGAACAATAACAACTCCACGTGGAGTGGACCCATGACGAACCACATATGAATTAGATAATTTATAAGAAATGGCACGGCGGCCATCCTTGCAGGCAGTGACAGAATGAGAATCCTTAGGCTGTAACCTGTTCATTTTGGGGGGCATCAAACAACAGCCTGTTGATGATGAATGATACTATGAAACGTAACAATGAATTAACTAGTACTCACCTAATGACGCCGCCACGGAGGATATACCATGTTTAACGTAATTCCAAAGTGTTTAGCCTACATTGTTTAAGTCATAGACGCATGCGGTTTTTATGAACTTTGGCTAAAAGCATGTTGTTGTTATTATTCCACTGCCACCCGCACCGGTAGACTCAAGACTGTCATGGTAGCTGGCTACAACCTGAAACAACTTCCTCTTCCTCTTCAAAATAAAAGCTGCTTGTAACAATACTTTTATTTCTTAAGTGAACTACAGGATGTAGTAGACGCAGAATGTATAGTGGATAAATCACACAGAAGGCAGGAGAAATAAACTCCGCAGGCAGTCGGGGCTTATTATTTTTAAATCTTGCCAACAGAATGAACTGGGATAATAAATGATAAAAGCTCCATTCGAATGGCAATTTGAAACGTGAAATTCCTAGTTTGCTCGCTTTATGCAGTCAATGCAGACCCAGCTCCCAGACCCAACTTTGAGAATAGATTAATGGCGATAATTTCTTTGACGCGCGATAATATTCTCGCGTTAACGCAGCACGTTAACGCCGATAACGGCCCAGCATTAATAATTATATATACTCACTGCAGCTGAGCGTGGAGTCGGTCTGGGCCAGCGAGGTGGGGATGTCCCAGTGGCCGACGTCCCAGTCGATGACGTTCCCCGCCGCGTCGCACGTCAGCGCGGCAGCTGCGTGCTGGTCATGGTGTAGTCCCACAGGCGGAGGTTGTACATGGCGCCGTCTAAGCTGCTCTCGCCTATAGCGGGGAAAAGAAAAGAGGGTGCTGTACAGTGTTGTTTTTGGCAGCAAATTTCTATTTTCGTTTTAGTCATAGTCTCTTGAATAGTTTTCACTTAGTTTTAGTCACATTTTAGTCACCTGGAATGTTCTAGTGTTTAGTCTAGTTTTAGTCGACTAAATGTCATACGATTTTAGTCGACTAAATCTACAGGTGATTTAGTCGACTAAAATGTATTTTTGCGGGCCTTGTTGCCGTCATAATGACTTATTTTACACTTGCTGAAAATAGCCAATCTACAAGCTCACAACGCGTCTGCTATTTTCAGCATGTAACCAAGTGTAAAATGACTTATACTGGATCTGTTGTCCACTAGTCCCTTCCTAACATATCCGAGTCCCACTTCAATTCGGCATAGAGTATGTAGCGCAAATGTCTGGTCTCTCTCTGATTTCTGATTGTCTGCACCATTGTGAAACACACACTCTCTCTCTCTCTCTCTCTCTCTGTCACTCTAATGTATTAGTCTCATGTCCTGCAGCTGTGTCAGCGGATCCTGCTTTAAAAAAAAGTTTAACCCATTTTGGGCAGGGAATTATTTGGGTATTATGTTATGCTTTAGCAATTTAAAAAAAGCAGATCTATACAAGCTTATAGCGCGGCACCGAGTGCCACGCTATACGAGCTTGTACTGTAGGTCTGCTATTTCTGAAAAATCGTGAAAATGTGGCCCAAATCCTTGAATATATGCGTATTAATTCAAAGTGAGCGTTTTCAACTCAAATCTTTGCTTCTAGGAGGTCCCTGGAACAACATATTTTCAGATGGGGGGTCGGAGGCAAATTACATTATATTTTTGGGGGTCCTTGACATGAAAATGTTGAGAATCACCGACATAGAAACTTGAGGTTTTTTCAGAAAACTGTCATGATCTAGAAGACATTTTGTAGAATCGACCTCAGGTCTATAAAATGGGTTTAATTCTAAAGACTATACGACTTAAAAAAAAACAAAAAAATATAAATGTGCTGCCAAAAAATAAAAAAAACCACACTGCTGGCTAATACTTTCTAACCCATTTTAGGCGAGGAACCCGTTTTGGTGTTAGCATTTGGTGTTAGCAGATCTACAAGCTCATAGCGCGCCACCGAGTGGCGCGCTACGAGCTTGTAGGTCTGCTATTTTAGAAAAATCAAAAAACAACTGACATTCTTTAGAATCTGATCTCAGGTCAGAATGGGCTAAATAACTACTCACCTCCCAGCCTGAACTGGCCTCCGCCGCTCACCGCGCGCCCGGCGGAGGCGGGGCAGGCCTTGGCGCGGTAGCGGCCGTCGAGGTAGAGCGCCACGCGGCCGCCGCCCGCCGCCGTCCACGTGAGGCAGAAGGGCCTCATGGCGGCCGTGATGTCGCCGGGCGCCACCAGGGTCTCCAGGGAGCACGCCGCGCCGTCGACCCAGAGCGTCATGGCGCTGGAGCCACCGTTTCTGCCGAAACGCAGAGCCACCGCGTCACCGTCGTCGTCGTCGTGTGGCGGTACACGAGCGTACGTGAACACGTGTTCTCTCTGTTAGGGAGGGGGAGGGGGGGGGGGGGGGGGGGAGGAGAGAGAATGTTGTTTTATAATGTCATTTATATTGTATGCCATTATAATGTTTAGAAAGGTTTTATTTCTGAAAGACTTAAGGAGCCTTACATTGAAATGCCTTCTTAGAAGAGGTGACATTTGGCCTAGTTAAGGCAGGTGTGTGAGTTTAGAATGATTGCACTCACTGGATAGTAATCAGCTGTGTTGGCTTGCAAACATCATTTGTGTTAGAGGCAGCACAGAGAGTGCACCCGCTCCTTCTCTGTGCAACATGTGATGCTTTTCCTTTCTAACTTCTACAAATCTTCACCATATGAGGCAATGCTGCGAGTTAGAATTCATTGGAATGTATTGTATTTCATGTTGTGAACTTGTGAATGTCAATTTCATGCACAATTTAGTTAACGTTAAAAAAAGAGAGAGAGAGAGAGAGAGAGAGAGAGAGAGAGAGAGAGAGAGAACGATTATTCTGACGGTTTCTTTGTCGGAAGTGTTGTTTTTCCGGCAACGTTCAATTTTTTAGTTTTTAGTCGTTTTTAGTCTCTTGCATATAGTTTTCCTTCAGTTTTAGTCACATTGTGGTCACCCGCCGGGAATGTTTTAGTGTTATAGTTTTAGTCGACTGAGTGTCACGCGATTTTAGTCGACTAAATCTACAGTCGATTTAGTCGACTGAAATGTATTTCGGCAGGGCTTGATGCCGTCTTATAATGACTGTTTTCACACTTGCTGAAAATAGCCGATCTGTGAGCTTGTAGATCGGCTATTTATACTGGATCTCTTGTCCACTAGTCCCTTCCTGACATTTTAGTCTAGTTTTTATTTGTTGACAAAATTGCCAGTATATTTAGTCTTAGTTTTAGTCATCATAGATAGTTTTCATTTAGTTTCCGTTCAGTTTCCGTCAGTGGAAAAAGGTAGTCAACGAACATTTTTCGTCTTAGTTTTAGTCGACGAAAACAACACTGTACAGTACACCGAGTCTCTTCACCAAAAATAGCAGATCTACAAGTGCTCTTTCTGTCGGGAAGAGAAGGAAAAAAAAAACGATTTGAGGTTTCTTTGTCGTTATAGATCGGATACGTGGAAGTAATGCTGCGTTACTTCAAACACTAAATATGTGTGTGTGTGTGTGTGTGTGTGTGTGTGTGTGTGTGTGTGTGTGTGTGTGTGTGTGTGTGTGTGTGTGTGTGTATGTGTGTGTGTGTGTGTGTGGGTGTGTGGATACGAGAAAGAAATGCTGCGTTCAAACACTAAAGATGTGTGTGTGTGTGTGTGTGTGTGTGTGTGTGTGTGTGTGTGTGTGTGTGTGTGTGTGTGTGTGTGTGTGTGTGTGTGTGTGTGTGTGTGTGTGTGTGTGTGTGTGTGTGCGTGCGTGTGCTTGTGAGTGCGGATACGTGAAAGAAATGCTGCGTTCAAACACTAAAGATGTAGCCTGTGAGTGTGCATGCGTGTGTGTGTGTGTGTGTGTGTGTGTGTGTGTGTGTGTGTGTGTGTGCGTGACGCACGTCTTTCTGGTTGGAGCGAGCCAGTTCAAAGCACACGGTCAGGTGGCTGAGCGTCGGTATAGAGACGGAGCCGGCGACCTTGGTGACCTTTCCGTTTCCGCCCGTTATGGCCACCTTCTGGTTCCTCAGCGCCACTGCAACTGTAGGAGGGAGGAAAGGAAGGAAGGAAGGAAGGAAGGAAGGAAGGAAGGAAGGAAGGAAGGAAGGAAGGAAGGAAGGAAGGAAGGGAGGGAGGGAGGGAAGGAGGGAGGGGATGGAAAGCAGAATATAGAGCAGGAAAAGAAGCCGAGGATGGAGGAGGAAAATGCAGAGTATTAGAATCCGTGAGTGTTCATTTCACTCTCATGGTGTGTGTGTGTACTAATGACGCTTAAATGAAATGGTCCATTTGGTTACATTATAGTGCACATGCGCCACAGAGCTTAAACAAACACGCATTATTAACAAAGAACACTCTGCGGACGAACGGAAGGAAATCATGGAAATCCTTTCTACAGTGTGTCAGCGTCACAGCGCATCACAGTGAGTCCATGTACTTTCAGGCGTGCTGTATACTCCAGAACATCTTAACTCAAATCTTTGCTTCTAGGGGGAGGGTCCCCGGAAAACAACATATTTTCAGATGGGGGTCATATTATAATTCTGGGGGTCCTTGACATGAAATAGTTGGAGAACCACTGACATAGAGACATAGAAACTGTCAGGATTTTGAAGACATTTGTAGAATCAAACTTAGTTCTATAGATGGGCTATAGTGGAGGCAAAGAGAAAGAGGGTCATTTCCCAGCAGTGCTGTTCAGCAGAGACGTTACTGTTGGCTCAGAGATTCCCAGTGACAGCCAGTTTTGCCATGGAAAAAACACCCCCCCACACCCCCCCCCCACACACACACACACACACACACACACACACACACTCACACACACACACACACACACACACACACACACACACACACACACACACACACACACACACACACACACACACACACACACACACACACACACACACACACGTCCATTTGGTTCCATTTGGTCCGTTGGTTCCGTTTGTTCCGTTTGTATACGTTTGCGGTTTTATATATTCCATAACATGCAGGCAGGAATGAGGTCTTAAATTATAGAGGCTGTCCTATATTATGATTACCAGCCTCAATGTTTTATTGCAGCTACTTTTACAAGTATAGCCATCTCTCTCTCTCTCAGTGCGTGTGTGCGTGCGTGCGTGCGTGCGCTGTGTGCACGCATTCCTAGGTAAGTATGAAAAAGGAGCTAACATAATAGCCAAACATACAGTAGCAAAAGAACACAAACGTGCACGAGGACACACAAAAGCGCGCGACACACACACACACACACCGACACACACGCCAGCCACTGTAAATGGTTTGTGGACTCAGCCCCATGCATGCCTTCTGGGACAGAAAGCAACAGACCAATAATGCTCGTGCGCACACGCACGCGCACACATGCACACGCACTTGCACACACTTCTTTCGCATCGTCGGTCAATATGTTGTAGCACAGTACTTTGTGGACCTCACAGCATTGCATTTGTGCGAGTATAGTAAAGCAATCCACACACACACACAAAAACGACACGGACAAAACACTGTCGACACACACAAACAAAAATGACACGGGACACGGCCAAAACACAGTCGACACACACACACACACACACACACACACACACACACACACACACACACACGGCACCGCACGCACAAACTCAAAGCCACGACGACACGAAACCCGTGCAAGGACACAACAACACAACAAACCGTGGTGGTAGCTAACCCTAAACCCTCTCTTCTGCACGCTGAAGTCCGAGTGGAGGACAGCTCCATGACGTTGCCGGTGGAGTTGAGCGTGAGGCCGTGCGCCGTCAGGCCGCAGAACTTGATGTCGGCGTTGCCGTGCTGACCACGGCGCGGTCGTAGATGCAGCCCAGCGCCTCCTCCACCTCAAAGTCCAGGAAGGACAGCTGGACGATGAAGCCGGCGGGCGCCCGCAGTGTCCACTTGCAAGCCTGCGACTTGGGGTAGTCCAGCGGGTAGCAGGGGACGTGAAGCCCCCGTGAGACTCCGTGAGCACCACGTTGCAGCTAGGCGGGGTGCAGCCAGAGCTATATGGAGGGGAGGGGAGGTAATGATATACTTAATGAACATGGAATGAGAGAGAGAGAGAGAGAGAGAGAGAGAGGGGTGCAGTACTTAGTTTAGACCGTTTTTTGGTTTAGACTAGTCATTGGTTAGACCCAGTCATTAGTCCTACAACTACAACCTATCTCAAACCCTCACCCTACACCTATAACCTCCCACGGGGCAGCACACCTAAACCTAACCTTAACCCATGTCTAACCAATGACTAGTCTAAACTACAGTATAAATACTGTATGCACCCCAGGAGAGAGAGAGAGAGAGAGAGAGGGAGACGTTTGGACAGAGGAACGTGAAAGAGGGGTCGGTGGATGTCACACATGGAGGCGAGGGGGAGAGGGAACCAGGAGATTGGTAAAAGGGACAAACAGCAGAAGGCGAGCGGACCGGCAGACAGGCCCACTATATAAAGGAGGAGACGGGAGAAGTTCTGCTCTAGCAGGGCAAGCAGGGATCGGGAAAAGGAACAGTTTGAACACTTTCATTGAGGCCTCTTCAAAACGTTTTGGGCTATTCTAAGAAATAATATATTGCAGATCTTTAAAAAGCTCACAACGGAAAGCTTGCATTTAACTGTATACGGCCTTTTCTTGACACGTGAAAAGTGAAAGTGTTTTGAGAACACTGCTCTTTATCACCTCTAGGGAATAGGAGACAAGGACAAGGACACATTGCAGAGAGAGAGCGCCCTGGGGGCCCCCACGCCATCACCGAGACACGGCTAAGAGGTCCAAGGGCTTCAGGAGACAAGGACAGACAACACAAAGTAGACATGGACGGACGTCGTATACACGTTAAGACGAGGGACATTTAAGGACAAGACAGCATGCGGCGAGGAGCGGCAAAGAGACCTAGTATAGACACACACCGTAGGAGGTATAGGATTCAAGAACGGCTTCAGGAGACAAGGACAGACAACACAAGTATAGACAAGGAAGACGTCGTATACGTTAAGACGAGGGACATTTAAGGACAAGACAGCATGCGGCGAGGCGCGGCCAAAGAGACCTATAGTAGACACACACTGTAGCACGTATAGGATTCAAGAACGTATAGGAAGTCAGTCAAGTGGAGCAAGTCAGACCATACCATGCACCAGAGATGAAGCGGATTACGTTTTGGACAACAGAGGAGGAGACACGAGGACGCAATTGGAGGAACAATATCGCGCAAAGACGTGCCAAGGCAGGAGAAGAGACGGACACATATGCCCTTACTGGGCTGCGTTCACACATTCACAGACAGCCGCCTTGTGTCCCGACACCTGTCTTGTGTCTGAACACTGCTTGCCCCCCCTTTCCCCTTCAAACAAAATGTTGCCTCAAACCAATGGGCTTCCATTGGAAATGCATTGGAGGTGGCCCTGCTTGAGAACCACTGCCTATTAAAGAGCGTCGCCCCCATTCATGACGACGCCAGGCCCAGAAAATGAATCCCAATGCATTTTTCCTCATAGACATTTCAAAAAGTATTTATTTAAAGACCTTTAAGCGTCGTATACGAAGCCAACTCGAGTCGTGACAAATCATGACAACAAACACAGTATTTTGGACCAAACAAATAATTACAAAGAAGAAAAAACAACAGGTTGTTAAACCTGCCGTTTTTTTTTCTACTTTCTAATTATTTTTTTTGGCCCAAAACATTGTGTTTATTGTCATGATTTGTCACGAGAAGAGTCGGCTTTGCCCGCCGCGGCGTAAACGTCTTTAAATAAATACTTTCTGAAAACTCTATGAGGAAGATGAACGGGGATTTATTTTCCGGGTCTCTCGAGGGGGAGGCGGGACTGCGACGCTCTATAGAGTTCATGAATGATCAAACAAGCCCAAATGATTAAATCAATTAATTACCCCCTGCATTATTATTATCTGTGGGTCTGCTGCTGACGTTATGCCACTTTTTAGCTGCGCTGCGGCTGTTATGTCTCAAATTAGTGACCCTAAATAATTCTGAGGCAACATGGCTGGAGACGAGGCAGAAAATCAGAACTGCTCGACTAGCCATGCCGTGCAGACGATGAGATGTTATGGGTTGTTGCCAGTGGTGGCAACTGTCGTGACAGAAATAAGCTAGGCAGCCTCCAAAAACCAAACTGTGACTGAATCCACGTTAGGCTGGAATATGCAGGCTTGGCAACCAGTGTTGCCAACTGGTGACAGAGCAGGCTCAGCAGAAAATGATCTCCTGTCGATCTCCTGTCGGGACTTTCACAAGCTAATATTGACCAGCTTGCAGCTGGTAAAAAGCGAACATAGTGCGATACTAAAACTAATGTCCATACTGTACGTGTTCTCAACATGCACAGTACAGTACTGTAATGGAACGGAACTCCTTCGGATCTATTAAAAAAAGACGAGTTCCCGAGTCCACAGTCAGCAGCGCGGCCCACAGTCACACAGAATCCTGTGAGCGCATGAGCTTCTGCTAAATGGACCATGGCCCCTTGTGTTTCAAACCACTGCTACTCGGTCACGTATGTCAATTTGCGGAAAGACTGGAAAAGTCCAACCCACGAAATGTATGAAAACAGAAGTGCTGATTGTGGACTCGGGAACTCCTCGGACTGTCTTTTTTTTAATAGATCCGAAGGAGTTCCATTCCATTTCTGCAGCTAATAGGGGCTTGCTGGATTATAGTTGAAATGGACAACAACGACGTACTGTGTGTGTGTGTGTGTGTGGTGTGTGTGTGTGTGTGTGTGTGTGTGTGTGTGTGTGTGTGTGTGTGTGTGTGTGTGTGTCGTGTTACAAATTGCAGTTTTGGCGAGCGCTGTCGCCTCGCCACGCTTGAGAGATAGAGAGAGAGAGAGAAGAGAGAGAGTGCGCATAAGGCTGTCCCCGATTCCAATTAATGCACTGTGACTGGAAATGCCACTTGTCTATACATTGCAATTTATGTAAGACAGGAATATGCCAGCCACTAACAAAGTGCATAAATAACTACTGAAAAAATGACCATGGCCCCCTTGTTCATCAAACCACTGTACCACTCGGTATATCACATTATGTCAATTCGCTGAAAGACTGGAAAAGTCCAACCCACGTACGAAAACAGAACAAGAAAAAAATAGACAACAATGATAAGCAATCACATTCCAATTTTAATTACATGCCGCAGCGTGAGAACCCACCCCCGCCCCCCCCCTCTCTCTCTCTCTCTCTCTCTCTCACATTAAAAATATATAATAATAATATAATACAAACTGGAAGTGGAAAGTATAGGCGGTTCATGTCCTCTCTGCAACAACAATGGCCTCTGTTGTTGATCTCAGAGCCGTCGGTTGAGGACAGCCAAACCCACACGGCAAAGCCCACTGTCAGGCTCCCAGCGCTGAGGAGACCGCTGCTTTGGAACACATTGCTGCTATACTTCTTCGCAAAAGGTTTTTTGAGTGGCGCAACCACTCCAAGGAACAGCAATGTCATGTTCACCTATGTACGTGTGTGTGTCCGCCTATGTGTTAATGAGCACCAGTGGGTATCTGAGTACCAGTAGGGGCGCTGTTGTGCCAGAAACGAGAGGAGGGATAGTGCTGCAATGTTGCCGCTAATGAGAGAGAGAGAGAGGCCTGCTAATATGAGAGGAGAGAGAGAGAGAGAGAGAGAGAGAGAGAGAGAGAGAGAGAGAGAGAGAGAGGAGAGAGAGAGAGAGAGAGAGAGAGAGAGAGAGAGAGAGATGAGGAGTGGTGGGGGGGGGGGGGTGGAGTTGCACCACTCAGTTCACACAGGTGTGATTTTTTTATACTATTAGCGAATGCAAAACATTTAAATTACTGCTGTCAACTTTCAAAGGTTTGACTGATTGATTGATTGATTGATTGAAGTATTTATTAACAGTTGGCAGAAACATTTCACGCGAAAAGCACAACTCAATACAAAGGCTGTTACTGTGGACGACACACTGATAAAGCATTGCACTCGTTTCCAACGGGGTCCACCATGTTCAATTCATCAGAACATTTAGAGATGTACAGCGCAGATACACTTCTATAAATAAGAATTGATGACAGTCATGATTACCAGCTGCTTTCAATATTTGCGGCGCTGGTGGAAAATGTGGCCTTGTTGTCGATTTTTTTATTATTATCATCCTACTTTTTATTATTATTATTATTTTTTACTTATAAAGAAAAACGTGGCAACCCACGCCCGTGGTCATTTTTCATATATGCAGTTGCTTGGAACTCGCAAACAGGCAAAACTGCAACGCATCCCATGTCTGAGAGCTCGGCTGGAGGCCAGAAAGTGTCCGTTTGCCTATAGAGACGAGGCAAGCCAATCAGGACGATAGGTGTCAATATACAGCAGCCAATGAGAGAGATAGCTTATAAGCCAAAGTGATAGAACACAGACCAGCTCAGCTGTTACACAGCAGCTGGTAAAAATGTGAGGAGGTAAAAGGGAAAAGAAACATATAGGCCTAAAGTCCATAGGTGTCCTTTGAGAGCGGTTTTGAAGGAGTCAAGGGATTTGAGCCTAAATGGCTGTTGTTTAGGGCGTTCCATATTTTGGTGGCATAGGAGCGAAATTAATTTAGTCCCTTGTTTGTGCCGAATCTGGGTTGCACGTGGTTTGTTGAACTCTGCATGGGTGTGGACTTCGTTAACATTAAGGAAGCATTTTGTACATGGGTATCTTGGTGCTGTATCAAATCTTGTGGACCAGACCCATTTCAAGACGCTGTACTCTGTTGTCAACCTTATAAGCCATTCCAGCCCATGTCAAAATGGGCAGGGGTGAGGTGGGTTCGGGGGATGAGTCCCAGGCCAGAATTAGCCTGACCAGTTTGTTGTGGGAAGTCTGGAGCCTTGTTTTAAGGGCCTTTGAGGTGCTGTGGTACCAAAGAGGTGCATGCATAGTCGAAGAAACCTTGTAGAGGGGCTCCTGTTACAGCCGGGGCTCCACCGCGTCTCCGTCGCGTGCGTCAAATGCAGTCGCGCAACGCGGGCACTGGAGCCACCCTTCATTGATTAAAAAGGGAACATTCCCTGACGGTGACGGAGACGGAACGCTGACGCGCCCGGTGGAGCCCGGTGTTAGGTTAAACTCTCCTATATGGATGGGGGGGGTCAAATATATATATTGAATTGGGGGTCCTTGACTTGAAAATGTTTGCAAACCTCTGGTTCTAAGAATTATGTTATACTTTAGCTATTGAAAAATAGCAGACCTATACAAGCTGTGTAGTGCGCCTCTCAGTGCCCTGCTACGAGCTTGTAGGTCTGCTATTTTAAAAAAATCGTGAAAATGTGGCGCAAAATTTGGAATATATGTTCTTTCAGAGCGAACGTTTTTAACTCAAATCGTTGCTTCTGGGGGGTCTCTGGAACAACATATTCTCAGATGGGGGGTCGGTCGGCGGCATATTGCATATATTTTTGGGAGTCCTTGACATGACATTGTTTGAGAACAACTGCCACAGAAACATGTTTTTCAGAATATTACAAGTTTCTTTAGAATCGTTCTCAGGTCAAAAGCAGGTTAAAGTGTAGTCAAAGTTAAGTCCACAACAGCATCAACAGTGCTTCTCGAACCTTTTGAAGCCGCCCAAAGTAATCATATGTGAACTGACGCCTCACGTCGTGAGGTGCTGAGCTTTTGTAGACCTTTCTTTATTCTTTGACAATTTGTCCAATGTCTGTTTTTTTTAACACATTGTGGTATAGGCTACTGTATGAAAATGTACTCTGTAGCGTGTATGCACGGCTACAGCATTCAGCGTCTTTCTCTGTTCATGCATGCAAGACGAATTATATGCAAGATATTGACAATGAGCTGAATTAGCGCTTCGACGCATGCACAGACATCATGCCGTTGCTTGCGAGTGCGAGCGTGTGTGTGATTATCAACGCTGTATGCACTTCAACGCTATGCACTTCATTGTATCGCCATTAAAGTTGTTCGGCGTGACATTTCAGAAAGCATTTGGACGGGTGATCAGAGAGGCAGGCTGAACTGAACTTCACGCTGTGTTCATGGAAAGGAACACTGGATTCATTCACCTTAGCAGATATCTCTCCTCCCCTCTCATCTCTCTCTCCCTAACCCTCCCCTCTCCCCCCCCTCCTCCTCTCTCTCAAACTTCTTTCAGTGTTCTTTTCTCTTCTGGCTCTCTTGTGAATGCACACACACACACACACACACACACACACCCACACACACACACACACACACACACACACACACACACACACACACACACACACACACACACACACACACACACACACACACACACACACCACACACACACACACACACACACACACACACACACACGCTCGTTAAACTCACGTCTCGCATGCACGACATATAGCGACGACAACCACCATCACAAAAAAAAAACACTTTTCTGTATGTGCGACGAGCCAAATGTGCACGGCGGCTGCACATGGTGCGCATACACCTCTGTGCACTACACAGCACACACTAACACACACACACACACACACACAGCACGTCTGTGTCTCTCTCCGTGTGCGTGCGTGCCTGCGTGCGTTCTTCCTTCTTCCCGAAGCTTTTCTAAAAGCCACGTCTCAGTTTCTGGCAACAAAAACCTCACGTTCCTCCTTATCCTCCCATCTGGACTCAGGGGACGGACGGGCGGGACGGACGGACGGACTGTGAGTCTTTAAAGCCTTCTTTCTCCTCTCCTCTCCGCTAGGCACCGGCAGCGCAGCGCTAGCTGGGCCAACCAGTCTGGCCCAGCAGCCCCCCCCCCCCCCCCCCCCCCCCCCAATCGGGGATATATTAAAGGACGAGGGAGGGCATTCCTCGGTCAGACCAGAGCCTCCACAGTCTGTCATGGACCGCGTAATATATACCAAAGCCTACGCGGGTTGTGCAAAAGGAACGCGCTGTGATTGGCCAGTCGCATGTGATTGACAGCCTAAACCCTAACCCATAAGGAGATTGCGGAAGAAGAAGCCGTGGATTTTTTAAATTAAACCACCACATTTCCACAGGGCCTGGAAAAAACAATACCATCCTATATGGGAGAACGAGGGGGAGTAAACAACATTGAATCCTATATAAACTCTAAATTGCTCTCAAGTAGAGCAGAGAGCCCAGGGCAATAGCATAAACACAGAGAGCATTTAGATTCAAAACAGACCGTGATCTGATGGTCTGAGGGCGACACTAATGGGCTTGATGGGGGTAGGTAATGGGTGTGTAGGTTAACATACGTAATCCCTCAAAGGTAATCACACTTTAACCCATTTAGGCCTGACCTTAAAATGTAAAAAAAAATCTTCTAAATCCTTCTAAAGAAAAATAGCAGATCTACAAGCTCGTAGCACGCCACTCGGTGGCATTAGCATGCCCATGTTGGATTTTAGTATGTCGCAGTGCAACACCTCCCGCTTTAAGAGCAGCACTTATCCCGAGGCTGTTCGCCTCCTGATTACTCGCACTTTGTAAAACGATGAACTGCGATGAATTGCTATTTATTTATTCAACATGAATTGTAATGTTCTGCATTCTTCTTATTTATTGGTCCCCCTCATAATTATGATGTTTGTACTTTTGTATCTTGTTCTACTGTCTGATTATGTGATGTGAATATGTGTCTTTTTGTCTGTTTTTAGTGCACTGAAACAAATTCCAATCAACTCTGTTGACATGGCAATAAAGTCTTGAATCTTGACACCAACTAGCTTTTGATATTATTTACCGGTTCTTTGTCTCTCCGTCAACGGGCAAGCGATTTGCTTCCCTGACGTCATTCAATATTATCCCTCCGTCTCCAGACTATCTTTAGTGGCCATCTTCATAGCGGGCGTCTTTCTCAGAACTGAAGCTCAGATTGAGGTGATCTATGCATATAACATCCATGTTTGTTTTCGGGAGCTCTTAAAAGATCCACCGCGACCTCGCAATGCCGTTTCGGCCGCTTCTGACGGAAAAAACGAAAGACTTTATAGAGAGAGAGAGTGCCCACCGGGAAACGATTATAATTTCCGGTTCATATTATGATCGGCTGGTAGCTGATTAGGTAAAAGGATAGTGAATGGCGGTCTAATGTGCGGCAGGCTATGCGGCTTTGTTGTGGGCGGGAACCCTTTTGGTGATTTAAACATTATGTTATAATTTAGCTATTGGAAAATAGCAGATCTACAAGCTCATAGCGCGCGCTACGAGCTTGTAGATCTGCTATTTTTGAAAATTCCAGGCCTAAATTGGTTAAAACCATTTAGGCCTGGATAAACCTCATGTTTCTGTATCAGTGGTTCTCAATATTTCATGTCAAGGACCCCAAAAATTCCGCCCCCCCACCCCATCTGGAAATATGTTGTTCCACAGCAAAGCAAAGCAAAGCAAAGATTTGTGCTAAAATGTTCACTCTGTAATAATATATATTCAAGGATCTGAGGCTCATTTTCACGATTTTTCAAAAATAGCAGACCTACAAGCTCGTAGCTTGTATATGTCTGAGCTTGTAGATCTGCTATTTTTTCAATAGCTGAAAGTATAACATAATGCTTTAAAAAAAAAACACCAAAAGGGGTTCCCTTCCCGCCCAGAATGGGTTAAACGTCAGCGGCGAACGATTGGAACGAGAAATTGTGACGACCATTGAGGAAATTGGGACTATTGATGAACAGAGAAGGGACACGGCTGGCTCCATGATTCTTATATAACGCGTCCACTTAGCTGTTCCCGTACGGACATGATTTGATTGCGCGAGATAAATTGTGAAGTGATTTGGATAAAAGGTGACAAATGACCTTTTTTTTTAAACCATTGTTACCTTAACCCATTCTGACCGGGCACCCATTTTGGTGTTGGCATTATGTTATGCTTTAGCTATTGAAAAATAGCAGATCTACAAGCTCATATCGCGCCACCGAGTGGCGCGATACGAGCTTGTAGGTCTGCTATTTTTGAAAAATCGAAAGAACGACTGACATTTTTTAGAATCTGATCTCAGGTCAGAATGGGTTAATCAGACCAGTGTGTGTCCAGTGGAAACCTCGTGTGAATCTGATCTCAGGTCAGAATGGGTTAAATGTACTTGAATCGGGGCCGGTATTCAACCGGTGCGTATATACCGTATCTACGTATACGTACAGTAGGACTGCAGACAATTTTCTTTTTTCCCCTCCAGCCTTCATTCCATATAATTGCGTATATACGGCTACTTAGTGGGTGCATCGAGGATGGTATTTTGGGAAGCCAGCATGCGCAGTAATAGCTAAAATGTTTGATCCCAATTACCCCCCCAGACGCTTTGGCCGCATGCTCGCCATTTCAACCGGGGAACATAATTTCAAAGTTTCAAAGTATAGCAAATGTCTGCTTGCTTTTTTAGTCTACTAGCAATTTCCGTTGCTTAGTTTTTATTTATTAGTCTTTATTGGTCGCGTTCCTGTTCTCCCTTTAAGCTTCTTCGGTAGTGGGTACTGTATTTATGAGCAGTATGTCTGTCCTGTTTTTTATTGTGTATTTTGTTGTTACTGGCAGAGCTGTGTCACTTATTTTGCCTCTTGTCTTGGCCAGTTCACACTGAGACTTCAGTCTCAATGTGTTTTTTTACTGGTTAAATAAAGGTTAAATACAATAAATAAAAAAGTTGGATATAGAGCGGCTAGAGTGGGGAGATTTAATGAACACATATTCAACCTATAATTCACAAGATAATTATGATCAGATTTGATGTTTTCCTCTCTCATTATTTGCTGTGTACGTACGATCAAAATGAACGCGTTTGGAATCGTGTGTGGTGGGAAGGTATACATCACCCTGACACCGCAGACAAAAATAACCTGATATTAACACTGTATGAACACAAAAGATCGTTATGATGATATAATAATATTAATATGTATGTAAAGATAGGTGGTGCCCATTTTGGGCGGGAACCCCTTTTGATGTTTTAAGCATTATGTTATACTTTAGCTGTTGAAAAAATCTACAAGCTCAACCTAGTGCCACGCTACGAGCTCAAATCTTTGCTTCTGGGAGGGGTTCCTGGAACTACATATTTTCAGATGGGGGGGGGGGGGGGGGTCGGCGGCCAATTACATATATGTTTGGGGTCCTTGACCTGAAATATTGAGCACTGCATGTGATACAGAAACATAGGTACAGTATTTCAGAAAGCTGTCATGATTTAGGATTTTTTTTTTTTATGTTCGACATCATGCCTAAATGGGTTAAAAACCTCACAGCGATATCTGAACCACTGTCATAACCACCTACATAAGTATCCATACAGACAGATCAGCACTTCGGACAGAGAAGGAGGCTGTACTTGAAGAAGACAGGAGTCAGCAGAAAAGCCCTTTCAGTCTTCCCTCCGGACCTCAATGGTCGCTCTGTAAGAGGGCTGGAAGTTCAGGCGGAAAGCCAAACATGAGACAAGGAATCTTGAGTATATAGTATAATATAGTCCATTAGCTACAGAGACTATACTCCAAGACTCCCCCTGAGTAGAGCGCGCCTTCGACTGATGTTTTTTTGTAGCAAACCAAACACCCCCACTATAGTTCCACACTCACTCCAGAGGGCCACTATAGTTCCACACTCACTCCAGAGGGCCACTATAGTTCCACACTCACTCCAGAGGGCCACTATAGTTCCACACTCACTCCAGAGGGCCACTATAGTTCCACACTCACTCCAGAGGGCCACTATAGTTCCACACTCATACTCCAGAGGGCCGCTATAGTTCCACACTCATACTCCAGAGGGCCACTATAGTTCCACACTCACTCCATAAAATATTGAACCAAGTAGTAAAAAACACATTGGACAAAACCTCTTAACTCCATTGGACCCTCAAACTGTCTGCTGCAGCTAAAGCAGCTAACTCCACAACCACTCCTTCTCATGCAAGTAGACTTTGACAATATCTAATGTCAAACACCAACTTTGATGAGGCAGTGTTGTGAGGTTTCCTCCCTACAGCAGAGATAGCATTATCATACTATAGTGCCACACACAGCATTGTTGATTTGGTCGACTAATATTATGACGAAAACCGTTCGTCCACTATGCCTTTTTACACTGAGGAAAACTGATACAAACGAAATAAAAACTATAAGCCATGATGACTAAAACTATGACTAAAATATATTGACAATTTTGTCAACAAATAAACACTAGACTAAAATGTTTGGACTAGTGGACAAGATATCCAGTATAGATGAAAGACACGTCATTGTATGCTTGGTTGCATGCTGAAAATAGTGTAAAATCAGCCATTAAGACGGCATCACTGCATTTTAGTCAAAAAAAAAACCCGCAACTAAATCAACTGTAGATTTAGTCGACTGAAATCATAATGATATTTAGTCGACTAAAACTAGAACAACACTAAAAAACATCCCAGGTGACTAAAATGTGACTAATAAGACTATACATGAAAGCTATTCAAGAGACCATTATGACTAAAACAAATCAAAGCTTTGCTGTCAACATCAACACTGCCACACAGAAGTATGGAAGGTAGAAAGAGCTGCAAAGCTTCACGTGGCGTTTGGAGCTCGCCGATCTATGCTACGCAGTGTTGGACACGCACCCGGCAGAGACCATTAACCCATTCTGACCTGAGATCAGATTAAAAAAAATTCTTCTATATCCTGACAGTTTACCATTCTGACCTGAGATCAGATTCTAAAAATGTCTTCTATACATCCTGACAGTGTTCTGAAAGCTATGTTTCTATATATATATATATGTAGGTCTGCTATTTTTGAAAAATCGACTGACATATATATATATATATATATATATATATATATATATATATATATATATATATATATGTCAGTCGATTTTTCAAAAATAGCAGACCTACAAGCTCGTAGCGCGGCACTCGGTGCCGTGCTACGAGCTTGTAGATCTGCCATTTTTCAAAAGCTAAAGCACAACACTTTAAAACACCAAAAGGAGCTCCCGCCCAAAACAGGTTAACTGAAGTATACTGCACTATAGAAGTACAATTGTGATGTGTTTCTTTCACAACCACCATGAAACGATTGACTGGCATGGCAGGCACCCCCCGTACCTTTATAGCTGCGTATAGAATGGAACAATGCATGATTGGACTGTACTAAAGGCGGAGCAGTGAGGTTCCCAGTTCGATCCCTGTGGGCTCCCCCGCAGAGTTATAGTTATAGCAAAGTGTCCTTGATCGAGCAAGACTCCGAACCCCTAATTGCTCCGGCTGCTGTGCAGGTTCCGTGCCTTGCATTGGTTTTCCTCCGGCATCGGTGTGTGTGCGTGACAAAGGTAAATGGTGCATTTATATAGCGCCTTTATCCAAGGCGCTTTACATAGATTGCGCATTACATTCACCCATTCACACACCCATTCATACACCGATTGCGGCGGAAGCCATGCAAGGCACCAACTAGCACATCAGGAGCAATTTGGGGTTCAGTGTCACTTTGACATGTAGACAGGAGGAGCCGGGATTCGAACCGCCGACCCATGGATCATTGGACGACCTGCTCTACCTCTTGAGCCACAGTCACGTGCATGCGTGCGTGGGTGCGTGGGTGCGCCAGCCAGGGACACACATTGCTGGGCAAAACGGCTAGAGTATACAGTTGATCCGCGAAGCGACGTTCTTTCGAGCTTGTGCTTTTGCTATACTGTACTTTTGTGTGACACGTAGTGTGATCAAGTATAGGGTGTATACATTTACGGGGGGGGGGGGGGGTGGTGAAAAAAACCCGCACAAAGTGAAGATATGGAGATATGCGGCTGGGAGAAAGCATGCCGCTGAGAAAGACAGGACAGAAAGCGCGATGGAAGGCCTTGTGAAGGCGCGTGTGAAGGCCTTGTGAAGGCGCGTGTGAAGGCCTTGCGCGCCACAACAAACGTATGGCGACAGGTTATTTCATATCACTTCACAGTGGCGCTCACAGACATTTAGAGGGGCAGGTGCTCAGGTGGAAACACCAAAGGGCACCTTGTGCAGCGTGTGGAACCCATTTTGGGCCGGGGAACCCCTTTTTTGGTGTTAGCATTATGTTATGCTTTAGCTATTGAACATAGGATTTTTTTTCAGAAAACTGTCAAAATGGGTTAATTAGTGTGAGATTTATAGATTTTGGGGCCTAAATAATATATTAGAAGCTTTTTTTTATCAAGAATTGATCAATGTCACCATGGTCCACTGTACACTGTAACAAAAAGAGAAGATCTTTTTTATTTTATTTTTTTAGAGGGAAAGGGCAGGGGGTGCTCTAGGGCCCCCTAGTGTCTATCTGTGCACGCCACTGTCGCTTCAACATGGGAGTACTTGTTCCACCATGGTAGAGTACAGCGCTGACTAAACAGACTGATTGAAGTTGAGAGAGAGAGAGAGTGAGAGAGATACAGTTACATTATGGATGCTGTGGCCTCATAGGAGAACCACAGGGAATATTGGCCGATGCCTGTATCAATACTATGTTAATATGATGCAATGCCTTGATGCTGGATCCCATGTCACACACCCCCTGACATGTATAGCACACTGGAGAGAAGGCACGCATGCACGCACGCACGCACATGTACTTAAGAGTACAGTATACTTACCTATAGTCTCTGTCGGGTGGGTATAAACTCACATCTCCAAAACTATAAAGGGGAAATGACAAAAGCTGCAGATCTACAAGCTCTAAATGTGTTGCTTTGCAATATGCTTTCAGCGTGTGTGTGTGTGTGTGTGTGTGTGCGTGCGTGTGCGTGTGTGACGCTGTGGTGTGAGCAACGACAGACATTGATAGAGCCACAGAGAGAGAGAGAGAGAGAGAGAGAGAGAGAGAGAGAGAGAGAGAGAGAGAGAGAGATAGATAGATAGATAGATAGATAGATAGATAGATAGATAGATAGATAGATAGATAGATAGATAGATAGATAGATAGATAGAGAGATAGAGATAGAGATAGAGATAGAGATAGAGATAGAGATAGAGATAGAGAGAGAGAGACAGATGATACAATCAAAATTGGCTCATAATGCTCAGTATGAGAATTCCATACTAGAAGGCTTTCTTACCTTTATTTGTAGTTGTTACATCCCCACCAAAGAGGTCCAGGTGTTATTTTGTGCAAAAGTGCATTATTGGCTATTTCCCCTAATATAAGCCCTCAATGGGGGTTGGGTTTTTGTCCTAATTCACTTATTTCCATCAAAATAAGTAGTAAAGTGTGTCGCTTGGGATACCATTTACATTATGAGGAGAGGATATATACAAAAATAATGCGCTTTTGCACAAAATAACACCTGGACCTCTTTGGTGGGGAAGTAACAACTACAAATAAAGGTAGGAAAGCCTTCTAGTATGGAATTCTCCTTTAAGGGCAAAGTTGTCAATTATGTGTTACAGATTCAGATCGTATCCACTTAAGCCGTATAGAGCCTCAGTCCCGCTCCCTCGAGAGACCCGGAAAAGAATTCCCCGTTCATTTTCCTCAGACTTTTGAAAAAGGTTTTTTATTTAAAGACGATTATGCCGCGGACAAAGACAACTCGAGTTGTGGCAAATCATGACAATAAGCAAAAATAATAACACTTTTTTTGTTGTTTTTATTCTTTGTAATTATTTGTTTGGTCCAAAATATTGTGTTTGTTGTCAAGATTTGTCACGACTCCAGTTGGCTTCGTACGACGCTTAAACACGCATTTGGCGCCGTGGGAGATCCTGCATAATCAGTTAAAACAATACATAGCGCGTTATGAGTTAATAGAGCGGTCCTCTAGTGTCTCAACATGTAAGAAACATAATTCATAAAAACAGTCATTACGATAGCATCAAGGTCCGCCGAAATACATTTTAGTCGACTAAAATCATATGTAGATTTAGTTGAATAAAATCCTATGATATTTAGTCGACTAAAACTAGACCAACACATTCCGAGTGACTAAAATGTGACTGAAACTAAATGAAAACTATTGAAGAGACTATGACTAAAACTAAAATCTAAATGCCTGCATGCTGCCAAAAACACCACTGGTATGATGAAGTAGGGAATGATTTCACCAACAAAAAACAAAGAAACACATCAGCAGTTTAAAACATGGAGTTAAGAGGTTTCTTGCCCGACATCTATACAGTATCCAATCCATCCATCCACGTCAGTGGATTTGCCAACGCAGGCGTCATTGTTTTACTGCCTGCTGTGACATTTACACAGGCTTTACTGTGGAGTCCGATAGCAAGCTGTGATATACGATTAAACCTTCTGATTGTCAAACAAACAAGTATAATAGTGCGTGCGCGTGTGTGTGTGTGCGACCTTTTTGCAAAACCCACGTGTATGCGGGTTGTGGAAGTTTGCATATACGGCCAGTCTAGCCACTGAATGTACAGTATATACACTCTGCACATGCATGTACGTGCATGTATCGTCATTAACCTAAATCTGTAACGTAACCATGGTACTATAAGCACCACAAAGTGACACAGAGAGCACAGCCACAGCCGAGGAGCACAGATGAGGAGGAAGTGTCCCCAGATGCAAATATGAGTGCGTATAGATAAGACCCAGTGGGGGAAATGACCTATCAAACGAGAACGACACGTCATTAACTGCCAGGTGAAAACAAACGCTCTCCGTTTTGTGCATCTACGAACACGGACATTGCTGTTCCTTTGGAGTGGTCGCACCGCTCAAAAATAACACTCAAAAGAGAAGTGCCAAGACGTGCACGGGCCCCAAGCTGAGAAATGGTAAATGGTCTACTTATATTGCACCTTTTGCCAAAGTGCTTTACAACGTGCATTACACTCACCCATTTGCGCGCACGCACACACACAGTCGGTTTCAAGGACAACAGTGAGCCGGGGATCGAGACAGGGCTGGACTGGGACAAAAATTGGCCAATTCGGTCATTTTCGCGTTAATTTGGCCCGGACCGGCCCCACCACAACCAGCGTGCAGATAGCAGAAACTCTACCGCCCGCTCCGTCGAGGCACACACAAACCCTAACACCACCACTTTTACAGAACAACATAAATGAATGATACAAACCAACAGACAACTACACAACCCTTTGTAGAGGGTTTATTTGTCACTCACTGATACAGGTACAGTGACATTATCATGATGGCACTGGCGGAATGGCCTGCTGCCTATTGGCCTGCCTGCCTGTAAAAAAGAAAATATGCCCGGTATGACCTGTGGCCAGTCCAGCCCTGGATCGAGACATGGCCTGAAGCATTTCCGGGGGTCCCCACAGCCAAAAGAACCCCAAAGGAAAACATTGAGAAACCCTGCCCTAGACCAATAGATCCCAAACGTTTCAGGCCGAGACCCAAAATAATCAAAATGGGTAAGCCCAATCAATGCCATACCCGGAATATATCGGGTTCATTGCTTAAAGTTTAAGCCTTGTAAGCCTTAAACAATCCTTTCCCAACTAGAGAAATCTTGGGTTTCTTTAGCCCATTTTTACCTGAGATCAGATTAAAATGTCTGTTTGAAAATGACAGTTTTCTGAAAAAGCTACGTTTCTATGTCAGTCGTTCTTCGATTTTTCAAAAATAGCAGACCTATACAAGCTCATAGCCGCCACTCGGTGGCGCGCTATGAGCTTGTAGATATGTCTGTGTACACGCACACACTCTAATCTGTAGGGATCAGATTGTACAGTTTATTAAAACTTTAATCCGACCACGCGAGTAGAAAACCAACGTTTACATTGAGAGTAGACGGCCAGGACTGAAGCGATGTGTCATCACACAATCACTTCCGGTTCAACAAACAAGTCCATGGCTGTCTAATCTTCAGCACGAAGCGAAGTGGAGCCACCAGGTGGCGGCATATATACTGTATATATTCCGTTTGGAAGATTTCCGAAGGAGATTGGCTATTCTCACAATAATATGTTTGCCTCTTTCTTCAGAGATATTTGAGATTTTTGGCCAATTTGGTATATAAAAGGTTCTCAAAAGCCCATAAATTGTCACTTCAGAAATACAGGCACCTGTATAAGCTTTTTACTGTTGGTTTAATTACTCTGGAGTGAGAAAACTGTGTTGCACATTAAGCTAATCATGTGAAGACCCGCCCCAAAATCATTTAGGGAGCTGGAAACGGGAGCTGAAACAAAACAAAACAAAAACGACCCTAAATAAATATCAATTAATTTAATTTGACACGGCACGATTTCGCTTGCGGGAGAGAAGAAGGAGAAGCACACAGTGCCGTATTGTTTCGGGTGGCGCTAATAAATTATAAATATATAAATTAATTCCTTTAATGGCCAGAGCATTTCATTAAGGTCGCTGACAAACAACTGGGGCTGCATGCGCGCCGCTGCCAAAACCCAGCCATCAAAATGTTGTGCGTCTCTGTGTCAGCAGAGTCAGTCCAATCATTTAAACAGGGGCATAGTATTAATGATTTGTCTGCTGTAATGTTGCCCTCTCCGTTCTGGCACCGAGGGGAAAAACAACAAGACGGTATATCAAAACTGATACACTCTCCTCCTGTCCGACTGCACGGGGGGTGGAAGAACGGTACAATTTACTATTTCAAGGCACTTTTACCTTTCAATTTACAACGTTGGCATTTAGCGGACGCTCTTAATTCCAGAGCGACTTAACCCATTTAGGCCTGACGTCGATTTTTTTTTTTAAATGACTTCTAAATAATGACACTTTTCTGGAAAACCTCATGTTTTCATGTCAAGGACCCCAGAAATGATATGTAATAATTGGCCACCGACCCCCGTCTGAAAATATGGTGTTCCAGGTTTTTAGTCGTCATGGTATTATATAGTCGACAAAATCAACAATGATAATAATAATAATAATAGCTTAAATTTATATAGCGCTTTTCTAAATGCCCAAAGCACTTTACATAGGAACACTATAGGAACAGATTTTATTAAGAAGAAAAAAACAAAGCAAAACATAACAGATACAACTAGAACTGCACTCTGTCGAGTGCATACTTGCTTGTTGCACACTAGTAGGCCAACTAGTGCGCAAGCAGAGCGCGCAAGTACTTTCGACCGCTATAAACTGTCAAATCTCAGTATGACAGTATCTAATTATTAGGTGTAAAAAACATATTGTCATTACGTCACCATTGAATACGGCAGTGGTGCCAGATTACATACATGTATACACAGAAGCATTACCTTTAATCCTCTTAAAACATATCTAAACATACTAAAACATACTAAAACATATCGTCATTACGTCCCCATCGAAAACCAATGACACTCTGGCATTGGGTCCTTTAATCCACTTAGATGGTTGGGGAGTTCATTCCAGAGTTTGGGGGCCGAAACATAGAAGGCCCTGTCCGGGCCATCTGATAGCAGATGTACAAGCTCTCAGCACAGCATAAACAAGCTTGTACATCTTTGGGAACCACAGATCTATAAATTCACGACATGTTGCACGGACACAGTCGCTGTTTTTTAGAAAGCCTAGGATAATGACGCCTGCGGTTGATGAAGTGGTCACTTCACGCTTTTTGCTAAAAAAATATATATGAAGATTTAGAACACTTCCCTGGTGGTCTCTGTGTGTGCAATATGTGGGTTTTAGATAGTTTTGATTTTAGCAGTGTCCATGATGTCACAGACACTGGACTCACTTCCTTCCTGGACTACAATTCCCATAATGCTTTGGTGCATGGACACTGCTGAAAGTGTCTTCTAAATATCATTAACCCATTCTGGGCGGGAACCCCTTTTGGTGTTTTAAGCAATATGTTATACTTTAAATATTGGAAAAGTGCAGATCTACAATCTCATAGGTGCTGCGCTACGAGCTTGTAGGTCTGCTATTTTTGAAAAATCGTGAAAACGTGTCACTAATCTTTGAATATTCTTTCAGAGCGAACGTTTTTAACACAAATCTTTGCTTCTGGTGAGGTCCCTGGAACAACATATTTTCCGATGGGGGGGTCGGCGGCCAAATACATATATTTTTGGGGGTCCTTGACGTGAAAATGTTTGAGAACGACTGACATATAAACATGGGATTTTTCTGGAAACTGTCAGGATTTAGAAGACGGGTATAGTTTAAACGGGTTATTAACGGGTTATTAGCATAATAAAGGGTGAAGTGTCCCTCTAATTAAAAAGTATTATTTTCTCTCTCTCTCTCTCTCTCTCTCTCTCTCTCTCTCTCTCTCCCCCTCTATCTCTCTCTCTCTCACTAAACTGCCGAGCACTAAACTTTTATCTTCGACACTCAAGCGGCGATGCTGATTTATGTACAGTATATGCGGCGTCCGGAGCTGATCGCAGGATATAAACTATATATGACTTTTATTACACCTCAGCTATACTAAACACGCACGCACGCACGCACGCACACGCACGCACGCACGCACGCACACGCACACACACACACACACACACACACACACACACACACACACACACACACACACACACACACACACACACACACACACACACACACACACACACACAGGAAGAAGAGACTGAGAGTAGAGGAGAGCTGTTTTTTAGCATCCATCGCTATAGCCTCCGGTGGCGCCAATGTCGTGAAGTCTTCAAATATCCCAAAATCGATCAAAGCATTTACAGGGCTCAGGTTGAGCTAATGGACGATGTTTAGAGCTTAATTACTTTAAAGGAGAATTCCATGCTAGAAGGCTTTCTTCCCTTTTATTTGTAGTCGTTACGTCCCCCACCAAAGAGGTCCAAGTGTTATTTTGTGCAAAAGTGCATTAACAGTTTTACTCCATAAAACGCTTTACCCGCTATTTAATCAAATATTCTATGCTGCCGAGATTGTTTTATTACCTTTAGAGCGAGTCTTTGCAGCTTTCAACAATGAAAATCCGGCGAAAAATGGTCCGTCAGCTTGTTATGATCATGAGCACGGGTGCCTGAGAGTCTCAGTCAAAAATTAAAAAAAAAGGAAAAAAATCTGAATATTCTTCTCTCGCCTGATATCATTGAGGACGCGCTAGGGCGTGTACACACGTCCTTTGAACGCGTCAATTGGGTTCCCTAGGACGTGTGGAGCCGTCCTATGGACGGAAACGGTTAAAGGACCACTTCACCACTTTTCAACCAGGTCCTCACTAATAATAATGATAAAATGCAGGCACGATTTTTTTCTACTCAGTCTGTGTCTCATAGGAGGGATGTGGGCAGTTTAGAAACCGTCCTCCAGTGACAAAGATGTTTAGATTTTTATTATCGTGGCTTCCATTTTCGCATTGCAACTTTTCAGGACTAGAAAGCCTGCGGTTTCTATTAGCTTGTATTCACCATCGATGATGTCACTGGAGGACTCTTTCTGAACTGCCCACAGCCCTCCTATGAGACACAGACCTGAGTAGAAAAAACTTTTTTTTTCATGATCATCAGTGAGGACCTATTATATGAAGATGTGAGGTTGAAAAGTGGTGAAGTGGTCCTTTAACAATACTGTCCACCACTAGTAGCAACGTTCATGTACATTGAGGCCTCACTCACACGCAAGACACACTTGTGCCCTGTGTGTGTCATGGCCGCCATCAATGCATTTCCAATGGGAGTCACGTGGTTTGACGACACAACCTTGTTGCGTGCGGGGGGTGGCGGAGGGCAGAAGACAGCCATGCACCTAAGGACTATTAAAAGAGGACAGGAAGTGAAGACCGTACGGTGGACTCCATGTCGCTCCCTGGAAGGAAAGAAACATGCGCAGTTGAGACCAAGGAAGCTGAACGTGGGAAGTGTTGGCTGCATATAGCCCACTGCGCACGTTTCTTTCCTTCCAGGGAGCAACATGGAGTCCACCGTACGGTCTTCGCTTCCCGTCCTCTCTTTCAATAGACCTTGCATTCAACAAGGTTGTGTCATGTGACTCCCATTGGAAATGCATTGAGACACACAGAAGACACATGGACACTGTTGTGTCTTATAGGTGTGAACGAGGCCTATAACACGACCAAGGAGATGGGCGTGTCCGTCATCAGGCCAGGGTAATTACGAAATACCACCGAAATTAAATAAATACCCAACGAACACTAACCTGTAGCTTTTCATAGCAGCCATGCGGCCTTGCAGGATTGCATTGTCCTGTCAATGCCGGTTGTTGTTGCAACGTGTGGTGTGCTTCTGACTGTATAGTGTGTGTGTGTGTGTGTGTGTGTGTGTGTGTGTGTGTGTGTATGTGTGTGTGTGTAGGAGGAAGATTAATGAAAAAAATATATATATGTTTTTATGCGGCCACACCCATGCCAGTTCATTAAGTATACCTGCTTTTCACCTTAGCACCGCCCACCTGAACTTAAGCCTCGCCCCAACAGCTGTTGTTGTGTGATAATGTGGGAGGGGTTATAGGGTTATACCAAAAATACACAGGGAAGACACATTTTGAACATTATAACCACACCTGGGGGTCTACTTTAGAGTAATGTTAACTCCATAGACACATGCAAAACAGAAGAAAGTACAAAAATCACAGCACTCCATCTTTAAGACACTGTCAGTAAAAAGAACAGTCGTTTATAGAGAGTATGCACATGCATGATTTTTTCCCCATCAGGACACGTATGTCAGGACACGTATGTCACATAATGCAGGAGGCAGCAAAATGTTGCGTTATTGAAAACAAGCACTTCCAAACTCTGACACTTGCAGAGTGCAGGGCATGCAGGGCATTTCTTGACAGAAAGTAGCTCATAACGTTTCTATGGTGGATTTTCATGACACAAAAACTTTGCAGAGAGAAAGAGGATAATTCAAGCTTTTCGTTCAGCTGCGATGTTGGCGATTTTAACGTTGTTTAGTGCAATCAGACAGGACCTTTCTGGTTTGGATGAATGGGCTGTCAAGGCCAGATAGTAGTTTTTTTCACATGATTGTGCGCCGCTCAGTTTCCAGTCTCCATCAGGCCAAAGGCCAATGGAGAGAAAGTGCATTTCCCGAGCTTCCACTATTATGTTGAGGAACAAAATGCCGCCCTCTTAACATCATTTACCCTATGTTGTAGTCCCAAGGCAGGATTCCACACATTGCTCATACAAATCTGTAATTGTCAGAATGTGTATAGCGCACTGACAGAACATAAACCAAGTTCCATTAGCACGCATTTGTACTCCCCCCCCCCCCCCCCCCCGACCTTCGGTCGCAACATGTGTAGGCACAGTGCACTGAAGTTTTTTAATTCCCCCGCCAACAGATGTGTCACGCAAAAATGCAACAACTTACACCTCTTAACAATGCACTATTCTGTACTTGTTGCACCTACTTGAGTGAAAGTACTAAAGTATCTGCATCAAAATGTACTTGAAGATAGCAGATCTACAAGCTCTGTGTTGTGTCACGACCAAGGGGCCAGCTATGCACTCCAATGTTGAAGCGCTGGGCCCTAGTGGTAAGAGGAAGGACTGCAGGCGGACCCGTGGATTCTTGACGAGGAAACGCCGTGCAACCGAGCGCTCAATGTTAAAGCCCAGCTGCACTTCTGCATTTGGACACCAAAATGTATCTTGGCGGGCCTTGATGCCGTCGTAATTCACTTGCTGAAAATAGCCGATCTACAAGCTCACGTGAGCTTGTAGATCGGCTATTTTCAGAATGCAACTAAGTGTGAAATGAGTTACACTGGATCTCTTGTCCACTAGTCCCTTCCTAACAGAAGTCTTGTTTTTATTTGTTGACAACATTGTCAGTATATTTAGTCCTATAGTTTTAGTCATCATAGCTCAGTTTACATTTAGTTTCCAGTGGAAAAAGGTATAGTCGACGGACATTATTCGTCTTAAGTTTTTAAGTCGACGAAATCAACACCGCTTTCCACCACCACTGCCCCGCCGGCTTGCCGAGCAGGGTCGTCCCATTCTGACCGTACGGGGCAGGGAGGGGGAGGAGGAGGGGGAGGAGGGGAGGAGGGGAGGAGGGGGGGGGGACACAAGGAGCCTTTGTTTTCACCGTGCGTGACGTGACGTGGCGATGGTGGTGCAAGTAAAGCTGGTGTGTGTTCTGGAGGGGTCTCTTGGCAGCGTTTATATACTCGCTAGAAAAGAAGAAAAAAAAAGCTCCAATGGATGAACAAAAGAGGAGTACTATTAGGGGGATTATTGTAGGAAAGTATGACGGTGGCCGTATTCATGACGGGAGAAGTCCCTGTCAATAAGCAGCGCTCCACATTCACCGCTCAAACCCCCCCCCCCCTCCTTTTTACAACTAGGAGAAGCAACAGACACATCAGGAGGAGCAACAGACACATCAGGAGGAGCAACAGACACATCAGGAGGAGCAACAGACACATCAGGAGGAGATCAGATTCATACGAGGTTTCCACTGGACACACACTGGTCTGATTAACCCATTCTGACCTGAGATCAGATTCTAAAAATGTCAGTCGTTCTTCGATTTTTAAAAAATAGCAGACCTACAAGCTCGTAGCGCGCCACTCGGTGGCGCGCTATGAGCTTGTAGATCTGCTATTTTTCAATAGCTAAAGCATAACATGAGGCTAACACCAAAATGGGATCCCGTTCAGAATGGGTTAACTTCAGTAAAAGTATAGATACTGCAATGTATAGATCAAGTCCCAGGTATTAAAACATACATGTACTCGAGTAAAAGTATAGCGGCATCAAAATGTCCTTAAAGTATGTACTGAAAGTAAAAGTGCTCGTATTGCAGAATGTCCCACTTCGCAAGTTCAAAATGAGTATACAAACATCTCTTGAAAGTATAGCCGATCTACAAGCTCACGACGCGACGCAGAATTTGAACACCATCATTTTCTGGTCCCTAAAGCCAAAAAGGCAAAATAACTAAAAGGATCCGACAGAAGTATACACCTCACAACCACACTATTAAAGGTATATTCCGTGATCTCACTTAACCCCATAGAACACTAAACATGGGTGATTTTCACCCGGAATATTATATATATATATATATATATATATATATATATATATATATAATTTTTTTTGCAATGTTCATAATGTTGCTGATGTCTGAGGAGGGTGGGTGGGTCTTTCAGTACCTTCATGATGCTCAGTGACATCATAGAAGGTATAGGTTTTTTCCCCCCCCTGCCCACATCCCCGTTTTCTTTTTCTACAGGCAGGTGTTCGGGTGAATTCCACCCGTGTTTAATGTGTGAGCGTGCGTGTGCGTGCCTATATGAATGTTTGTGTGCAAGCTTGGCTATAGGAGAGCTGCAGGTGTCTCTCTCTCTCTCTCTCTCTCCCTCTCTCTCCCTCTCTCTCCCTCTCTCTCTCTCTCTCCAGAGACTAATCCTGCAGATTAACAAGCCTCCATCAACCTGCCCTTCTCTCTTTTCACCTCTCCGTCCTCCCTGGCATCTCTCTGGCATTCCTTCTCTCTCTCTCTCTGCATTCTCTCCCTCTGTCTCCCTCCCTCGTTCATTCCCTCTCTACCTCAGCCGCTGCAGCGTTCCCTATAGCTCTCTCTCTCTTTCTCTCTCTCTCTCTCTCTCTCTCTCTCTCTGGCGCAAATCTTTGAATATATTATATACTTTCATTAACCAAATGTTGGTTAATGGAGTGTGTGTGTGTGTGTGTGTGTGTGTGTGTGTGTGTGTGTGTGCTGCCCTTCAAAGACCCCACATGCATTTCTCACTCTCAAGGACGACCGTTTCAATCAGGCCATCATTACGCGGGGCCCCGTCTCGGGTAACCATTTAAAAAAAAAGACCTTCTGTCATGCTGCACACACCTGGCAGCTGCCTCCTCGTCTGTCGAGATTATAACCTGCCCTCCTGCACCCCGCAGGTGTTTGGATCAACCCCCCCCCAAAACCCCTCACCCCTCTCATCTTTCACTAGGAGATAATTGAGAACGGCATCTGAGAGAGGGGGAGGAGGTGAAGGACGAGCAGGGAGGATGGAGGGATAGCAGGCAACGCTGAAGAAGACGAGGGGATACAAGGTGGGAGGAGAGGTGTCACGGATGTAGACAGAGTCGAACCCAAGTGCAGAGTAACGACAAACATGAATAGAAGTTAAGTATTTAATAAAGAATAAGGCAGATCTTACGCTGAAGTATAGTAGGCAGGAATCAGGCAATTGCAAAATGACAATGTAGTCAAAACAGGAATCCAGGGACAAGCAACCGTGACATCAAGCTATGAACTGACAATGAGAGTCCAGTTTTATAGGAGCAGGTTGATTGGCAAAGTGTTCACAGGTGGGCTGACGAGGGAGTTGAAGACAGGTGTGTAAATGGGACTGCAGTGTGGTGGAAATTAATGTGGGAGTGGCCATGGTGGAGTCACAGACTGAGGGGGAGAGAGAATGTGACAAGAGGAGAGGGTAAGTTAGTCCATTCTGGGGCGGGGAACCCCTTTTGGTGTTTTAAACATTATGTTATAATGAAGCTATTGAAAAATAGCAGATCTGCAAGCTCATAGCGCAGCTTGTAGGTCTGCTATTTTGGAAAAATGATTAAAATGTGGCGCAAATCATTGAATATATATTTCAGAGCGAGCATTTTTAACTAAAGATATTTGCTTCTCCCTGGAACTACATATTTTTAGATGGGGGTCCGTGGCGCAATAGAGATAATAGGGTTTTTCAGAAAAGAAAAGTCCAAAATGTCCAAAATGAGTTAAGGTAAGAAAAGGTAAGGTTTATTTCGATCTTATGCCATTGGAACATTACAAGAAGAATCATGTATTCAAGTAATTTGACATGATCGAAAAGGAATAGGCGGAAGCTGGTAGCTTATTAATGCCTATCCTTATTACATTAAGTTATAACTAAGAGAAAATTGGAAAGAAAAAAGGAAAGGAAAGGAGGTTCTAGGGACATTAAATCCTACATAGAGGCTCTGTAGACACACCAGTGTGTACACGCCCAGTTTATATTATGAAAATATCAATGAACAGTGACTCCCACACACTCACAACAACAACTCATATAATCATCTCCCTCTCTCTCTGTGTGTGTGTGTGTGTGTGTGTGTGTGTGTGTGTGTGTGTGTGTGTGTGTGTGTGTGTGTGTGTGTGTGTGTGTGTGTGTGTGTGTGTGTGTGTGTGTGTGTGTGTGTGTGTGTGTGTGTGTGTGTGTGTGTGTGTGTGTGTGTGTGCACGTGTGTGTGTGTGTGTGTGCACGTGCATGTGTGTGTTTTTTATTATATTTATTTCTCTCACACTCTTGTCCTCTCAATTTCTCTGTCTCACCCCCCCCCCCTCCCCCTCCCCCTCCCCCTCTCTCTCCCTCTCTCTCTCTATTAACTGTCACCGCACAATGAAGACGTGGCATAGAGGGCATAGTCTGTGTCTGTGTGTGCGTGTGTGTGTGTGTGCGTGTGTGCACATGCGTGTGTGCGTCCGTGTGTATCCTCAGCGCTGTCAACAGCCGATTATTGAAACCATATGGTACATGTACTGTACGAGAAGGCATACTGTAACAGTTTCGGACAACAAATAACAGAGATATAGCAGATCTACAAGCTCACAACACTTTGCAATGTGAGCTTGTAGATCTGCTGCTTTGATCAATTTGAGAAAAGATGGGATTAACACTATGGAGTGTGCTGCCACGTGTTTTCTACGTTTGCGCACGCATGCGTGCGTGTGTGTGCGTGTGTGTGTGCACCCGTCTCCATCCCTCAGCATGCTCAGCCATCCTTTTTCTTTATCAACCCGTAAAACTTTTTACAGTTTCCTGTTCTCACGCCATGCAAACCCACAACTGACCATCATCAACCGCACGCACGCACGCACGCACGCACGCACGCACACTGTACAAGGCACACAGAGTGTGGACGTTCATGCGGTCGTACAGTAATGCATACCCGGTGTGTGTGTCTGTGTCTGTGTGTGTGTGTATATACTCCACATTGCAACTTTGTGACATGTCATGATGGTGATTTTTATGTTTTCCATTTTTTCTATCCTAAACCTAATAGACATATCTCTCTCTCTCTCCCCCCCATCTGGCTCTTCTTACACATTGCCTCCAGCAACTCCCCCCCCCCCCCCCCCCCCCCGCTGTCATGCTGGGATGCCATAATTGAAATGGCCCGCTGTCAGTCAAAGCGCAGGGGGGAGGGGGGGGGGAGACACCTTGTCCTTTGAACAGTATAACAGAGAGAGAGAGAGAGAGAGGGAGATATGACAGGAGCAGCAGGACACACAGAGAGAGAGAGAGACAGAGACACACAGAGAGAGAGACAGAGACACACAGAGGGGGACGGGGCAGCCAGGTGACAGCGAGACGCAGGACCATAAATAAAGGGGGGGGGGGGGAGGAGAGAGAGAGAGAGAGAGAGAGAGAGAGAGAGAGAGATGGCAGTGAGGTTTGGGGTCCTCTCACAAATAAATGATTTCGGAAAATGGCAAAACATCCAATCGGAAATCAAAGTTTTGTAAGAGAATCCTCCGGGTCCCGAGGAAGACTGAGACAAATTATATAGGCCAATCAATACCCTCTAATTATCAACATTGAAAAAAAAGAACCATAACTTTTTTGGAAATCGTTATAAAGCCCTCAAAGGCCAAGAGATGGACATAGAGAAGAGAGTCAGCTGGTCCTGACGCTTAACGAGTCCCCTCAGTCAGCTGGTCCTGACGCTTAACGAGTCCCCTCAGTCAGTGCTTAAAACCCATTCTGACCTGAGATCAGATTCTAAAAATGTCTTCTACATCCTGACAGTTTTCTATATGTCAGTCAAAAATAGCAGACCTACGAGCGCTATGAGCTTGTAGATCTGCTATTTTTCAATAGCTAAAGCATAACATAAAAGGGGTTCCCGCCCAAAATGGGTTAACAATCCATCAGCCAACAATAACCAGCCTCAGGACAGCAACATCGTTCCACAACAAATCCCACCAAACCAAAGTATTAATCAACAGAAGCAAAAATACAAAAACTATATTGGCTCGAAACAACAAAAACCCAAAGTATAAACTTAATTGCTATATCTGGCCCTGAATAGACAATACACCGTGGCAGAATATTTGATACACAAAGTCAGAAAAACCTTGACAATGTATACAGACTGAGCGAGCACAAATGGCCATGGAGAAAGGCAGACATAGACAAACCTAGCTGCCCAGAGAGGACAGGCTGTGTTTATCGCTTGACTACAGCGAGTGGTGGAGACAGAGCTCCACTTCTTGACTGCATGAATAGAATTGAACAGAATACTATCCTAAATTCACAGAAATAACAACAAACTGTTGTGGCCAATCAACCACTTATTAGGTGAGAAAGCCAGGTTGGCAGAAAAATATGTATCAGCCTGCCACAAAATGAGGGACAATAGGTGAACACTATGGGCCTGATTCTTCAACGCGCTTCCGCTTATATATTGACGTGACGCTAGCGGAAAGGCATTTACGTGGATTTCCCACATTAATTTGGAATTCATGAAAATGGCCGTGAACTTGACGCTGCCTTTGGTTTGTCGGAAATTCCGCTAAATCCTCCGCCACCTCTTTAGGTGGCGGAGAAATTTTCGGAACCATACACTTGCGTATAGATTTATTCAGAAGGCTTTAGTCTTCATGCTGAATCAATAAATTGTTCCCAAATCTCAGATAAAATATGTAGGCATGTGTCCCCAACATATTGGTCATAAAAAAATGATAGCCTATATATATATATATATATATAAAAGCCGAGTGCACTTGTATGCCTTTAATGCATGCATTAGGATATTTCTATCATGCGCGATTGGGGCTGCTCACTTGACAGCTTTCTACTCGCAGTGCAACGCGTTGTGAGCTTGTAGATCGGCTCTCGCGGACTCGCTGCATGTTAAAAAACAAACTCACAATTATAATAAGAACATAGGCCTGGTTAGTGTTGTATAGTTAGTGAGTCAGTTCTCTGACTGTCGGTGTGTGTGTGTGTGTGTGCGTGTGCGTGTGCGTGTGCGTGTGCGTGTGTGTGTGTGTGTGTGTGTGTGTGTGTGTGTGTGTGTGTGTGTGTGTGTGTGTGTGTGTGTGTGTGTGTGTGTGTGTGTGGGGGGGGGGGGGGGGGGCAGACAGCAGCGTGCTGCCGATCCGATTCACATTGGAAAAAAATAGAAGACCACATTAGCCTAATGAATGGCATCAGCGTGTTTGAAAGTCGGCCAGTCATATCATAGTTTTAAGCCAGCTCACCTGCACTCGCACTTGTTCACAAACATGACGGGCAGACTTTATAATAATGTATATTATTGATATTGATCACATGCATGGATGCCACACACAGAATAGTTTAACTCACTGGATAAACTCACTGGATTATAATTTCTTCAGACAAGAGGATCCCAGGCCTACGAGGTAGGCCTATAATTATTCACTTATGAATGTATAGGCTACTGTTCTTTATCGCGCAAACCAGTGTCGAGGGCCCATGCCCCCCTCCCTCTCTCTCTCTCTCTCTCTCTCTCTCTCTCTCTCTCTCTCTCTCTCTCTCTTTTGCATTGACATATATCCGATATCGGATATGTTTTACCTCTGCAAAGGTGTGAGTGAGCACCCGCCTTGGTCCAGAACTTAATTAAATAAATTATAATTATATTGCTTCAGCGGAGCACGCACCGTTGTACATAGTTTGTACATATATAGTAGCCTACAGTGGTAATATACAATGGTGCAAAAACGACATAACATAAAAGCCCTAACTGTCCTGTAGAATTATTAAATTAATAGAGTGCGGGCTATATTCATAGCAGTGACCGCGGCTGTAATTTCTTTCCAGCAATCATTATTATTGTAATTTGTGAAGCCGCTATATAGTCTGCGGCTGCAAAGCCTTTTTTCTTTTTTTGACAGACGGATCTCAGACAAACTGCTGTCTGCTGAGTCATGCTTGAAGCCTTTTATGGTACGATATGGGGCGTGGATCTATGCAGATGAGGTTGTCGGTTGCTTTTCCGATCACTTTGCACCCGCTGCATTCAGTATGACATACACCTGCGATACGCCTGCGAACCTGTGGTACACACCACTCTCTGAATAACACGTCATCTCAACTTAGCTTGATCGGACGGATAAATACGATATCTGTTTCCGCCACCGTTACACTCTGGCGCATTTCGTTTTTGAAGAATCAGGACCTATAAGTCTACTACAATTCATAGACCAATGTCATTTGGTTCTTCCTTGTCTTGTTTATATATTTGTTCTGATTCTGAATATGTCTAATTTATTATTTTGTTTCACACTGTATTTGTACCACTCATACTTAACGCTTTGGCAATATAAGAATGCTTGTCATGCCAATAAAGCATATTTGAATTGAGAGCGAGAGCGATGGGGGGCTCTCTGTGTACTTGGTTCAATGACATTTTAATGAAAAACATATTTTAATCTGACATTGTCTGCTGCAAAACAGAAATTAAACAGTGCACGCTGTGTGTGTGTGTGTGTGTGTGTGTGTGTGTGTGTGTGTGTGTGTGTGTGTGTGTGTGTGTGTGTGTGTGTGTGTGTGTGCATGCGTGCGTGCGTGCATGTGTGTGTGTGTGTGTGTGTGTGTGTGTGTGTGTGTGTGTGTGTGTGTGTGTGTGTGTGTGTGTATGTGTGCGCATGTGTCACGGTGCGTGTTTGCACCAAATGCTGCTGTGCTCTACGTCTATAAGTGTTTGGGTTGACAGTAAATGCACATTTTGCTACAGATGCATGAGAAGACTGTAAACATCAGCATCATCTGTCCAAAGACAGTCACACAAGCAACGCTTTTTGGTGGACAAGAGTTCAAACTACAGTTAGCATACAGGCAGTGTGACTATACTATAGTATGTACTTCACCCACCAAACCTGGACATCCGAATACAAATAAAATATGAACATAGAATGGAGACTTGAGAATACTGGAATCCAAGAATCACAAATTCTTGTGAGGCCAAGTCCTCTGACCTCGCAATTTCCAGCCTCTGCCTAAGGGCCTTTCTCGGCCCCACCTCTCTCCCTGTATTTTAGGCCTTACTGGGCTGCGTTCACAAATTCAAGACACCTGTCTTGCGTTTGTCTTGTGTCTGTGTTTAATGGCCACTCCAATGCATTTCCTTAAATGGAACCCCATATGGTTTGACCAAACATTTTGTTTGATGGGGGCGCAGAACACATCTATTAAATCTGTGTTCAGACAAGTCAGTTGTCAGACACAAGGCAAGTGTCTTGAACGCAGCCCAGTAAGGTCATATGTCGACCCTGCCCGCTCACCTCCGCCCCACCCCCTCCTGGTGCTGTGGCCATCTTGGATCCTAAAACACAGGGAGAGAGGTGGGGCCGAGAAAGGCCCGCATGGCAACTAACTCCACACCTGCCAATTGATTACTTATAACCAGTCCACAGTCCACAGTCCACAGTGTGAAACCAGTCAGTTTGCAGCACTCCTCAGACAGACGGATACAGAGATCTCTGTATACAATATGGGCACGGAAGGGACACAGACAGACAGACAGTTAAAACGGGTGCTAAGACAAGTCGACAACGTGTATTATTAGGTTCCCAAGTTGCAGTAGGTTCTCAAGTAGGCCGGAGGCCGATGGGCACGTATTTAAGTCAGAGAGTGTATTAAGTATTGACGTAACCATTTGGTAGCTGTATATACACTCTGACTCTCCGAGTCAGAGTGTATTAAAATGGTTAAATTGCCCATCTTTGTACCGTGTAGCGACGCGCGCAGCACGCGTGTGTGCACACAAAACCAGATTTTTTTTGTTTATTCATCAGCGTCTCACAGTGTGCAGGGCTCCACACGCATCAACACACTTTGACACGGTTTTAGTTGGACACACTTTTAAGCACTGCACCTCCTCCGCGGGGGCCTGGAGTCAAAACAAGCATCCCCATTTCCTAGGAGCGCGTGATGAAAAATGTTAAAAACATGGTATACATTAAACAAAAACAAAAAAAAAACACAGTGTGGAATGTGTGAAAATCTGTAGATGAATAAATAAATAAATGATGCTGAATGAATGCTGTCAAAATTATAATGAAATGACAATTGTAGGCATGTGATGTGCACATGGGTTGTTGTTTTTTTCCGCTAGCTTGAGAAGAACAAATTAAATTAGGGTTTTTTTGTGCAATTCACAGCAATGGCTCCAGCGTGGCTCCAAAGAAAAACATAAATAGAACCTATTAATGGTGATAATAATAGTCATTACATATTTTTTTGGTTAATGACATGGAATTGCTGCATGCGGCGATGATGGAAAACACAGAACAAAAGCACGAGGCACACAAACGGCGGGTCACGAGCAACAACGGTGGGTTGAAAAAAAAGTGTGGATGAAAGATGGAGGCGAAAAAAAGCAATTTAACATTCATGAAAGGCGGAAAGTCAAATTGTTGTCGTCGGGAAAGAATCGTGTATCTTCCAAAAAAAATTGTTTCATGGTTTTCATGTTTTTTTTTTTAACCAATTCTTAGAAACATGTTGCCTGTAATAATGATGTGTCCTGAGTTAGATTAGGAACGCCAGTTTGGAAGTCCCACGGACCTCAAACGCGTCGACAGGTTTCAGGAGCCCAAATGACTACCCCAACATTCAATTGTAAATATCATTCATAGTTGGACGTACAGGACTTCCTGCCCTCCGACAACAGCGAAACTCAATTTATGAATGACACATGGCAAAAAAACAACATGAGAAATGGAACACAAAATTAAAATAGCCATCATCTACTACCAAATACAGGCAGTATATCTAAACATTGATTCCACAGAATAAGTACTCCTCCATACAAGCCTTTAAAAGCTTCGACGGAGCAATTTGAATGAACTAAACCCCATCTGTATAACACAACGAAAGGGGACACATTTTGTTTCAGCTCTCTAAGTATACATTTGTGAGAAAAGAAAAACTGCCTTTCATTAAGGCCTAACGAATGAGTTGCTCTCCCAGCTGTGCATCATTACTGTATTGTCACAGCCGCGTGTGGGCGGCGCGTGTAACAATAGCAGTGTTGGAAAAAGTACTCAATTGTTTCACTTAAGTAAAAGTACCAATACTGCAATTTAGAACTACTTGAAATTGTACTTGAGTAAAAGTACAAGTATTGGCCTCAAAATGTACTTAAAGTACTACAAGTAAAAGTATTCATATTGCAGAATGTCCCATTTCACAAGTTCAAAATGTGTAGAAAATCGATTGAAAATAGCCGGCCTACAAGCTCTCAATGCGTCACGCATTGTGAGCTTGTAGATCGGCTATTTTCAAATGGCCGAAATGTATAGGGTTAATGTATGTTTTTTAAATCGCCAAAGTAACTATAGTAACTAAAGTTTTCACATAATTGTAGTGAAGTAAAAGTATTTTTTTTGTAGAAGTAAGTAGAAGTTAAAGTATTGGAAATTGGAAATACTGAAGTAAAGTACAAATACCTCCAAATTGTACAATACTTAAGTACTTAGTAACTTCCCAGCACTGAACAATAGCTCATGTCTGAACACACTGGTAATGATTAATGTACGGTTAACATCATGACCTGCAGGCTGAGGTGGAGACAAGTGGCTTGTCTCGTTAGCAAGGAAACGGAACGCAACCGACAATCAAGACCGCACACATGCACACGCGCACGCACACACACACCCACACACACACACCCCATGCGTTACTGTCAGGCGGAAACTAATTTATGAGGAGTCCATACAAACAAACTCGCAAATAGACGTGCAAAGTCGCAAACAACTTGTCTCTGGGAAACCCCCTCCCTCGCCCAAGGCGTGAAGAGGGCGGATTTAGCAATAGTAGGCAAAAAATAAACATGATTTGTAGTTGGATTTTGTTTTTGCATTTCACTGATTGGACACAGATTAGATTACATTAGAATAATAGTTCACAAAGTGGGGTCCTGGAAGTGATGCCAGGTGGTCGCCAGATACAATTATCCATAGTCAAGAACCCGATTCGTCCTTTATATGAGGCCAGTCAATCTGAGCTAAAATGGGGTGTGACCCAAAATAAATTGCATTAGTAATCGTTCAAGCTTTTTGTATAATATACAAAAAGCTTGAACGATAATATACAAAAAGCTTGAACCCTAAGGACGATATTATCGTCCTTAGGGTCATCCAAATAACATATACAGAATTGTAAATTCAATAATTAGTGGATCGTGATAAGTTCAGGGGTTGAAAGTCTAAGGCAGCATTTTCTAATTTGCATTATGGTTTAACCCTGTAAGACCCAACAATGCTTCTCGGTAACATTTTTATTTTAATTAATTACTTTTGAAATAAATTTGTATAGAAATATATCCAGGTCTTACAGGGTTAAGTAGCATGTGACCAGTGTTGTTTTTGACAGTACTTTTTTATTTTAGTCATGGTCTTTGTAATGAAACTTCATTTAGTCATATTTTAGTCACCTGGAATGTTTTAGTGTTCTTCTAGTTTTAGTCGACGAAATGTCATATGATTTTAGTCGAGTAAATCTACAGTTGATTTAGTCGACTAAAATGTGTTTTGGTGGGCCTTGATGCCGTTGTAAGGGCTGATTTTACACTGAAAATAGCCGATCTACAACTTCGGCTATTTTCAGCATGCAACCAAATGTAAAATGACTTCTACTGGATCTCTTGTCCACTAGTCCCTTCCTAACATTTTAGTCTAGTTTTTATTTGTTGACGAAATTGTCAGTATATTTAGTCTTAGTTTTAGTCATCATAGCTTAGTTTAGGTAGTCGACGAACATTTTTCCTCATAGTTTTAGTCGACGAAAACAACACTGCATGTGACATGTCAAACGAAGGGGTTTTCATGATTCTGAATCCATTGCAAGCATTCGTTTTGCACACAAAAAAACGCACACGGCCATAGCAGTGTCTATGGCCGTTTTTAGCCCAAGGAGTGTTTTTCGTGCAAAACTAATGCTTGGAATGTGTTCAGAATCATGAAAACCCCATATAGTTTGACACGTCACATGCTACTTAACACATTCTGGGCGGGAACCCTTTTTGTTGTTTTAAGCATTATGTTATACTTTAGCTATTGAAAAAATTGCAGATCTACAAGCTCATAGCTCATCTACGAGCTTGCAGGTCTGCTATTTTTTTTAAATCGTTAAACGGACGTCTCTGTCCTATTTTGGCTGTTTTGGCTACATCTATAGCTACTTCAGCTATATATCCAAGATGGCGCCTGCGGTGCATCTTTGAAAATGTGCTCCGTTGCTGCAAATCGCTGGGCACTCTGATTTAACGGTACCAAAACACCCGCGGGCGTTCGGGGGTGTTAACACTGAGGACTTAAAACACAATCTAATGAAACAAGCTAGGACGATGATCTCCGAATGAATAACGAGAACATCGTTATTTGAGCATCTTCCTCGAAGGAAACGTAGTAATAATAATTGACCTCGACAGCTGTGGGAGCAACTCTTTGCATTTTCGATTTAATGTCTCACTCAATTAATGAATCACATTATGTGCCCTTTCATTCTTTCAAAATAGCGACGTGGGGTGTCCACATTTAGACCCAAATTTTGACATTTTGGAGGAAAAAAAAAAGAATATATATATATATATATATATATATATATATATATATATATATATATATATTATTGTTATTATTATTCTTTTTACCAAGACGTCCACAGACGTCCTGGACACTACATGTTGTAGGTCCCAGGACGTCTGTGGAAGTCCTTGGGCATATATTGTGTTAAACTGACGTTTTCATTTTTTTATTCTCTTTTGGTATTTTCCTTTTTAAACAAGATGGCGGGGATGGAGGGAGGGAGTGTACGGTCGGTCTTCCTTACCTTGCCCGGGCAGGGACAGCCACAGCAGCAATGCCACAGGGAGGACATGACGCGGCCTCAGCCTCCTCCAGCCTCCTCCTCCTCCTCCGCCTCTACAGCACTCCCTGCAAAGGAAACCCCGCCAGGGAGAAAAAAAAAAGACGCCATGTTAGTTCAGCAATGCACACACACATAATACATGACAAAACATTAACATCGCTGTTGGACATTTTATGGGTGCATTTCGGAAAATGCGCACCGCGGGAATGTGGTCAAGTTTGTTGTTGAGTGTGGTGGGCTGGTGACGTCACAGAGTGCGTTCAGCGTGCCTTATTTACGAACGACCACAGCTGGGACGCACTCACGCCGATTCACACCGGACCATCCCAGCGTCAGGATAGTGGGGGCCATTTGGCACACCCGGTGTGCGGCGCACTGGATTTTCGATTGACAACGCACCGAGTGCTCTGAATAAACGAACGACAGGGGAGCACACACCAGTGCGTTCAGGGCGCATTTCCGTATTCGAACGTTTTTTTTGTTTTTGTTTTTTCGTAAATTACTAAATTACTTGAAGACGTCACACTAAACCATTGGGTTTTCAATTTGCTTTATTTGGGCCTTGCTTTTTTGATGAGATTTGATGAGATTTATAGCGTTGCAGACACAAAACTAAAGAAGATGTGTGAACAGATTTGACTGCCATCGCGCAAACTCCAGCCTTTTCACCAGAGGAGAAAAACGTTTTTTGTTTGGTTTTCGTTTTGTTTTTTATCCTAAATGAGTTAATAGCACATAGGCAGACTCTTCACATACTAGAGCATGTCTGAAATAAGTGTCAGAGCTGAAATCGACATGTAAATATGAAATAAATAGGTGTAATGTTGGAGACCACAGAAGTAAACCATTTCAAGCCTGTTTTCTCAACTCTATAAGCCATATCTCCAAAACTGGTGGGTCAAACTGAACAACCAATATGTCAATTTTAAGCTATGATTCCCTGCTTTCATATGACAAAACAAAAAAAAACATTGTGTTACAGGTCATTGGATAACATTTGGTCAGGTTTGAACCGGGAGCCTTGCGGTTCCCATCCGACCACTCTACCCCCTGAGCCACCGCCTTTTCTCAATAGCTAAAGTATAACGTAACGCTTGAAACACCAAAAGGGGTTTTCCCCGCCTAAAATGGGTTAAGAGTCGCGGGGGGCCCCGCTTTAAATGCAGAGGGCGATGTCAAAACGCAGCCGTAAAAATACGGTTGATATTTAATCTGGCTCAAAGTGGTGGCAATCTCACTGAGTGATGTTGACACTAAGTGGTGTCAAACTGAATGACATAACAAAGCACAGACCGCCACACTGCATACTGTGCGTAGAATTATTTCCAAATTAGTCTCCCCTGTGAGCTATATATATATATATATATATATATATACAAATTTCCAGGAGATGGGATTTTAGAGAAACCAATTAACCCATTTAGGCCCGACGTCGAAATAAAAAATAAAAAGTATTTCCGAAATAATATATATATATATATATATATATATATATATATATATATTATTCAAAGATATGTGCCGCATTTTCACGTTTAAAAAAAGAATAACAGCAGACCTATACTGTCAAGCTTGGAAAAATAGCAGAGCTCGTAGCGCGCCACCGAGTGGCGCGCTACGAGCTCTGCTATTTTTCCAATAGCTAAAGTATAACATAATGCTTAGTTAAAACACCAAAGGGGGTTCGCGCCCAGAATGGATTAATCTCCGACCGTGCCCATGTATGTGTGTGCGTGTGTGCGTGCCCATGTATGTGTGTGCGTGCGTGCGACGCTGTGCGCGCATGAGCACACACTCACGTACGCACTTTGTCACCGACGGATGCAAAAACCCCATTATGTCCAAAAGTGTTACGTTTCAGGATTAAAAAGAAATAATTAAAAAATGATAATTAAAAAATAGCTAAAAAAGTGTCAGATATATACTGTAAAAGCTTCTTAGACGTGCCGTGAAGCTTGTGGATGTGCTGCTTTCCTTTGGATGCGTTCTGCGTGGCAGCGTGCAATAGAGACGGGCATTCATTCACGGAAAACCACTGGTGGAATGTAACTAAGTACTTTTACTTAAGTACTGTACTTAAGTACAATTCTGAGGTATTTGTACTCCATCCATCTTCAACCGCTTATCCGTAGTCGGGTCGTGGGGGGCAACAGCTCCACCAGAGTGCTCCAGACTTCCCTCTCCAGAGCAACATTAGTGACTTTCTTCCTCCTGGGGGGATCCCGAGACGTTCCAAGGCCAGTGAGTCGATGCGTTTCCTCCAACTGCGCCTTGGTCTGCCCCGGGGGGTCTCCTCCCAGTGGGACGTGGTCCTTGGTCTGCCCCCGGGGGTCTCCTCCCAGTGGGACGTGGTCATTGGTCTGCCCCAGGGTCTCCTCCCAGTGGGACGTGGTCCTTGGTCTGCCCCAGGGTCTCCTCCCAGTGGGACGTGGTCATTGGTCTGCCCCGGGGGGTCTCCTCCCAGTGGGACGTGGTCATTGGTCTGCCCCGGGGTCTCCTCCCAGTGGGACGTGGTCCTTGGTCTGCCCCGAGGTCTCCTCCCAGTGGGACGTGCGTCGAGGACCTCCCTAGGGAGGCGCCCGAGAGGCATCCTAGCCAGATGCCCCGAATCACCTCAGCTGACTCCTTTTCCAATTTCCAGTACTTAGTTTTACTTCTACTCCGCTACAATTTGCACTTTTACTCCACTGCAGTTATTTGAAAACTTTAGGTACTGTAGTTACTTCGGCGATTTTAATTATAAAACCGGCCATTTGAAAATAGCCTATCTACAAGCTCTCGCAATGCGCCGCGTTGTAAATTTCAAATATATTTTGTACACATTTTGAACGTGAAATGGGACATTATGCAATATGAGTACTTTTACTCTTAGTAATTTAAGTACATTTTGATGCCGATACTTTTTGTACTTAGTAGTTCTAAATTGCAGTATTGGTACTTTTACTCAAGTACATTTTCAATTCCGTATACTTTCACTTGTAACAAAGTAGTTCTAAATTGCAGTATTGTTATACTGTTACTTAAGTAAAACAATTGAGTACTTTTTCCACCACACACTAAGTTAAAACATGGAGATAAGAGCGATCAGCCACTTCCTACTGGAGGGACAACTGCGCGTTGAAGACGGTAAATGGTGCATTTATAATATAGAGCGGCTTTATCCAAGGCCACTTTTACATAGATTGTGCATTACATGCACCCATATTCATACACACCTTAATAGATGGTATGACCCTGCATGCCGGGGATCGAACCCCCGACGTCCCAGTCTCAGGGACACTCTAACCACCAAGGCCAATGTCTGGAATAAGTGTCTCTTTGACGATGTCACAATAAGGCCACAGTTGCGCGCCACAACGTCGCCGCTGGCCTGATCTGTAGCTAGCAGTCTAATAGCCAGATCATCTCAGCACGCCATCAAACATCACGCACGCACGCCAGGGTTGATTTCGTCCGCTGAAACTATACAAGACGAAAAAACGAAAAGATTCACTGACGAAAACTAAATGGAAACTACATGAAAACGAAGCTATGATGACTAAATATATTGACAATTTCATCAAGAAATAAAAACTAGACTAAAATGTTAGGAAGGGACTATAGTGGTAAAGTAAAAGACAAGTAATGTTACACTTGCTGCAAATAGCAGATCTACTGTAGATTGGCTAAAATTGTATCCTACGAATAAAACTAGACTAACAGTAAAATAGTCCAGGTGACTAAAATTTGACTGAAACTAAAATCAAAATATGCTGTCAAATTGTGAGCTTGTAGTCGACTAAAATCGTATGATTTAGTCGACTAAAACTAGACTAGTACAAATAAAAAGAACTCTAAAAATGTGTGTTTTTCATTTCACGCTGGAATGCCATGCATTCTCACCTGCTACACCACTTAACCATACACACCATTAGTATGATTAGATTCAGCTGTTGCAGCCAGGAGTGCACACACGACAATAGCACAGAAAGACCACATTCAAGGTCCTTCATTCATCGGCACATGCACACACATGCACACACATGCACACACAGTACAGTACAATACAGGAGCGTGGCGCAAAATCAAGCATGCCGTTCTTAATCATTGTTCAATGACAGATGTAGCCACTTCGACCACAAATGTCCCAAGAAACTCTAGCTATAGCCTATGGCCACCGAGTCTGCTGTGCTCTGGGAGAAAAGCACGGCTGAATTATCCTTATCTTTATCTTTAGAAAGGCTGTTTCAACCAATCAGATTGCTCCCTCAAAACGACCTGTTGTATATGTTTAATATTATTATTCATTTATTTTTCCGTAAAAGTATTTGTGTACTCTGTGCAGTAACGATACATTGACCCATTTAGGCCTGCCCTCGAAATAAAAAAAATGTCTTCTAAATCCTGACAGTTTTCTGAAATACCTCATGTTTCTATATCAGTGGTGCTCAATATTTCATGTCAAGGACCCCACAAATAATATGTAATTGGCCACCCTTGTCCGGGATGCATCTAAGCGATCATCGTTTCTAACTAAGTCAAATTAAGCTCTAATCAAGCCCAAAATATCACATTTTACGCAGCGATGCACACGAAGAAGCGTGATTGAACGTGCACGCGCGGATTTCGGACGGTTTTAGGTAGATTACATTGGCCGTTAGCCAAACAAGCTAAAAGTTGCTACATTTTGTTATATCAAGCCCCCGATTACAGGGGATTAAACGATTATGTCAATTACGTGAGTGGCCATAAGGGATTTATGACGTGCTGTGGGTGAGGTGAAGATTGGGGAGTCACTCGTGAGAGAGGTTGCAGGGTTCATTAATCCATTAAGACCCGAGACTAGAGATTCTACAGAATGTCTTCTAAATCAGTTTTATGGAGAAAAAAAAAACACAAAAAAACTAACTTTCTATATCAGTGGTGCTCAAACTGCTTCAAAGGACCCCAAAAATGAAATGCATTTGG
>NC_139717.1:21054547-21062047 GCF_964188405.1 Protomyctophum parallelum | reverse complement strand
CCATTGCTCATTAAATGTAGTTTTTCATTTCGGCATATTTGGTTTATTTATCTCTGCATTAACTATACTAAAGTGATTGTGAGAGCACACATTCCACAACAAACAAACAGACCATCCCACTGGCAGTGTTTGCCAGGTTTTGGAAGAGAACCAAGCAACCATGTCTATGAAAACAAGCCCAAAAGAAGCCTGACTAGGCTTAGCGGGCTATTTTATAAAAACAAGCCAAAATCGCTTATAATTAAGCGGACATGGCAACACTCTGAACGTCTCCTCTCTCTTTTTAAGACAGAGGGAGTGTGGCCGGCTCGCTGCGGAGCTGAGCAGCGCTGCGGAGATTTTAATATCCAGACGACGTGAATGACAGTTATCACACAAGCACGGTATATCACAAAAAAACGGACAATTATGCGTCCGGCCAGAGGTTGAGGTGGGAGGACACAGGTGGGTCTAAAACCGGACTGTCCGGCGTGAAAACGGATGTCTGGCCACCCTATCCTCACTCTGCCCAATATTATCCACAGTTTGGTGACAGTCACACTACAGTATAGCTCTTGCCGTGATTTCATGTTTATTTTTGAGTGGTGACACAACTCTAAGGAACAGCAATGTCTGTGTTGTTCATCTAGGTGTCTGCCTATGTACTGTATGTGATACATGAGCACGGGTATGACTATTAGTACCAGTAGGGGCGCTGTTGTGCCAGAAAGAGAGAGAGAGAGAGAGAGAGAGAGAGAGAGAGAGAGAGAGAGAGAGAGAGAGAGAGAGAGAAGAGAGAGAGAGAGAGAGAGAGAGAGAGAGAGAGGAGGGGGAGGGGTAGAGGGAAGTTGCACCACTCAGTTCACACGGGTGTGATATCTTTCTTCTTCATCTTGCTTCATGCTTATCCAACAAAAGTGCAGGCGTGTAGTATTATTAACCCTTTTGGTGTTAGCATTATGTTATGCTTTAGCTATTGAAAAATAGCAGATCTACAAGCTGACAACGACTGACATAGAAACATAGCTTTTTCAGAAAACTGTCGTGATGTAGAAGACATTTTTAGAATCTGATCTCAGGTCAAAATGAGTTAAAAACAAACAGCTATGCCGCGCGATCATAGTTATAATAGTCGCGATGGCCTGGAGTGGAGTCGATCATCTGCTTCATAGCCTGCTATAGCTACAGTAGCAAGCCTTTGTACTCATAACCTCCTAGCTTGTAGCTCCTTCTAAAGCTTATGGACCAGAGCTAATCATAACCACTATGAGGACCAAATGAACCCTGGTTGTAACTGGTTGTATGAATTGAATGAACCTCTTCTCTCCTCGCCGCTCCGGTCTCCACTGAACATTGTGAACAACGTAACATGCTATGCTGCGCCGTAGAAAAGGTCTTGCGCATCAAAAAATAGCAGATCTACAAGCTCACAACGCGTCCATCCGTGAGTCATTGTGGACGTTGCAAATTTGACTTGACTTGTGTGTGAATTTCGGCCAATCAGAGCCTGCATTCAGAGTAATCTAGTAAGAGAGTGGCGACACTATAGCGTCGACTCCCCACTGTAACAATGGAATGCGGAAGTGCTCATTCTATCTCAATGGGGATAGTTCCAGTGTTTGGAACTATAGCCCATATACTGTAGGTACCCTGCTTTGCGGAGAGATCAAAGCGTGTCGCCACTCTCTTACTATTCCACTCGGCCTGCATTCACCGGCTCAGTGTTGCAGAACACGGTGTTTTAATGCTGGATTGGATGGTAAAAATATCATTTTACAACCGAATAATCGACTATAAACCGATTTTGGTGGTAATCGAGTCGACTATCAAAAATCACGTTAATGCCCTACAGTCCTACACCACACGCACCGCACCGCACAGGTTATGTATATATATATAGATTGTCTCTTCTCCTGAACAGTTACTCTTGTCTCTGTAACATAAAGTGTCCTGATGTTGACCATATCGACCCCCCCCCCTCCCCTCCCCATACACCATATCCACACGATTCTATGTTTGAAATAGGGCTTAAAAAAAGTGATTAAAGGCGAGATATAGACAGAAAGACCTGAAGAGTTTGCGTCCCAAACTTTTAATTAACACCAACTTCTTCCTTGCTTCATCCAACTGTACAAATATGCCGCGCCCTCTCCTCTCTCCCCTCCCCTCCCCTCCCCGGCACTGTGAACCCTTGTTCCACCAACACAATGGAAGCAGGAACTTTAAATATTTATGATAGATGATTATACCGGCATGCCCCCCCCCCTTGGCATACGCAGCATATATACACTACACTCAGCGAGGGAACACTGCTCAATTAATCAGCTTGCGTACGTCTTATCCATTTGCACATGCACTGGATTCATGCGGTTCCTGACATTAAAAGAAAACTTTCTTTGTCCAGACATTTTGTCGTCGTCATCCACACACGAATCTCTGTGCAGTGTCCAGCCAGCACCAGGGGTTGCCATGTCCGCTTATTACAAGCAGATTATCCCCCCCCCCCCCCCCTCTCTAAAAGTTGCTATGTAAATATTAGTCTATACTTGCCACTGGCTACTTGCCAGAATGTGAAGTTGTGAACCCGGACATTTTGAGGTACCCTATAGGTTATGTGTTAGAAATGTTGAGTATGGGTCCCCAGCATTTAGAAACTGCTGTTGGGCAATTTTCATAATTAGCAGAATAAGCTGGGGTGCCATTGACATCCAACATAAGGCAACATTTTCAAAATGTCATTATGCTTAGCATGTGTGACGGATCAAACTAGGGGGTTTTCAAGATTCTGAGTTATTCTGACCAAGCAATTGGTTGAAATAGGCTCTCCAGCCGTGCTGAAATGAGCATGACAGCACACCAAGCCGTTAACATCAGTTATTATGGAGGTACAGCTAAATATTTTCTGAGGTGTAAATGGCCCTGCCACATATACTGTACTCTGCATACTGTACTCTGCATAGCCCGACACGGTCTATGACTTGACTATTTTTTGTGCCAGAGAGCCCCCGTGCCACATTTGTGTTGTCGTTAGGCCGTTACAAAAACGTTCAACATATTCCAAATTGTTTTTTTAAATAGCAGATCTACAAGCTCAGCTATTGTATAATACCCAATGTATACAGTATTATTATTATAGGTTTGAAAGTGCTCGTGTGGCCTATAACATTTGGCTTCCTCTGGGCTTGTTTTCCTGGGCCCCGATTGCTTATTCCTCTCACGAAATCTGGCAACACTGTCCAGTATGTAAATGGATGGGGGGGGGGGGAGAGAGAGAGAGAGAGAGACATGCAGGGTCAGCGAACATGGCTCTGGACAGCGGAGAAAATAAAGGGAGCGATTCATTTGAATGGCATCTGGATGGCAGCCCGCTAAAAACCCCTCCGCCATGCCACTCACTCCCAGAGCGGTCAGACATTTTGTGGCCTTAAAGGAGCCCCCGTTCCGGGAGATATTAGACGTTGGCGCCGGGCCTTCTTGACGAGCGAGAGAGAGAGAGCGCGGAGCGTCCTCGCATCAAAGTGAGATCCGAGGAATGAGATGAAAAGAAGAGAAAAAAGAACGATATCTTTATTGATCTCCGTGGGGAAATTGGGCCTGTCAGCGTACTGAGGAACAGGGTCAGGGGGGTTGGGGTCAGAGCCAAAATCTTTACTTTGACTTCACTGCAAATATTTGAAAACTTGTGTTACTAGTTACTTTGGAGGTTTACATTTTGATTAGAAAACATGCATGAACCACACACACACACACACACACACACACACACACACACACACACACACACACACACACACACACACACACACACACACACACACACACACACACACACACACACACACACACACACACACACACACACACACACAGTATAGGCCAGTGGATCTATGTACCCTAGTAGATTATGGAAACTATGATAAGCAGAATGAGCAGAGACACACGCCTGCATCTCATATCATACTGTACACAATCATGTCATGGTTATCAATCTGCTGGATGCAGATACATGTTCTGTCACTGAGTCACTATAGCCTCCTCTGTACAGTAAGAATATACTCTTGTTGCAGGGAGGACATATATATGTCAACACCAGGCCGTATTGCACATACAGTACATACATTCCGGTTTATTAGATACACACATATATATGTACAGTATTAACAGCGACATTTTATTGCAATAGTGTCCCAGATGTTAGATATCTCTCAAGTGCTCTGGCTGCTTTGAGACTATATAGGTTACATTGTCCCAACGTTGCCGTGCAAGAGGCTAGTAGTCACCGTGTGTGCGTGTACGTGCGTGTGTGTGCATGAGTGTACTCGTACGCACAAATTGATTAAATCAATGAATTACCAGCTGCGTTATTATTAGTATCTGCGTGGGTCCGCTATAACTGCCTCTGTGTCAGTTTCAGCGCTGTAGTTTAGGTATAGGAACCAAAGTTCTCTAAGGCGGAACTATTGAGTTCTGAGTCGGTCGTTTCCGCCCGCACATATTTGCACATTGATCATAGCTCATCGGCAGCTGGTAAAAAAAACAAATGTATAGCCACACACTCCTAGATGCCAAAGGTTTTATTGTGGACACGGAGATGAGAGCAACATTCCGGACAGACAAAGCTGCCTTCTTCAGGGGCAAGAAGGCTTGTCTTGCGCTCTCATCCCTGCGTGTCCACAATAAATCATTTGGCATCAGCAGCTATACGAGTGTGCAGCTTATACATTTGTGTCATCAGTATCTAGCTGATCTACGCAGGGCAACGCTCCGCGTGACAGTTTTATATGTAGTGCAAAGCGCTGCCTCTGAACATACGGCATTATTAATGATTCGATAAGCCGGTGTGGACACCGGCTATGAATCTGTCACGGCCGTTTGATGTAAACACATTGAGAGGAGCAACTCGACGGAATAGAATAGAAAACAGAATATCCGCCTGGCTTTCCTCTTTATTTGGCATTTCTTGAGGTTATATAATTATCTTTTGCCGTCACATTCTATTCTCTCTCTCTCTCTCTCTCTCTCTCTCTCTCTCTCTCTCTCTCCCCCCTCTCCCCCTCTCCCCCTCTCCCCCTCTCCCTCCCCCCCCCTCCCCCGGTAAGAACACACTGACCCAGTCTCGCACACACACACACACACACACGTGCACACATTCATGCACGCACAAACGCACTGCGTTCATGCACGCACGCAGCATTCATGTGTGTTACTACATGCTAGGCTAACGTTACTACACACACACACACATGCGTGCACGCACGCGCACACATACCGCGTTCATGCACACACACGTACACGCACCGCGTTCATGCACACAAACATGTGCGTGCATGCGCGCGCACATACCGCGTTCATGCACACACACACACGTGCACACACACACGTACCGCGTTCATGCACGCACGCAGCATTCATGTGTGTTTCTACGTGCTAGGCTAACGTTACTACACACGCTCACACAATCTAGGCAACCTCCTTTTTTCATTGCCTAATAATAATAACATATCTTACCAGCTTGTCAAAACAATACCATTTACTGCTTTTTATATGGAAATAAAATAATATATTATGAAGAAATTGAGTTCAGCCTTTTGGCCCGCGGCACTCAACAATATTTTGTGTTTCTCATTTGGCCCCTTGGGAAAGATATAATTGCTCACCCCTGCTGTAGATGGTTGCCCACTCTTGGCGGGAACCCTTTTTGGTGTTTTAAGCATTATGTTTTACTTTAGCTATTGAAAATTAGCAGATCTACAAGCTTGTAGATTTGTTTTTAATCGTGACCAATCAAATTTGGACTATATATTATTTCAGAGCGAACATTTTTAACGCAAATCTTCCCTTCTTGGGGGCCCCTGGAACCACATATTTTCAGATGGGGGTCGGTGGCCAATTACATAATAATCTTTGGGCTCCTTGACACGAGAATTCACGATTTAGAAGACATTTTGTAGAATCGAGCTTGGTACTAAATGGGTTAAATCACGACGGCTATATTGAAAAGTGGTTAAGGATTCGGAGACAAACAAGACAGACACAAAGCATGACGGACATGACTTGACAAACCACGGACCTCCTTATAACCGACCGCGGAATGCACTTAACAGCCCCAGTCAATCACAAAGCCGGAGCTGCTGACATGATGGGAGTGTGAGAGCAGCAGAAGGGTCTGTCGTAAGCTGCATTGGTTCTGCGGAGAGCGAGTGGCCCGCAGAGTGGTCGGTATAGTTCGATCCCCGTGCACGGGCTCCCCCCAGAGTTATAGTGTCGAAGTGTCCTTGAGCGAGACTCTGAACCCCCTAATTCTCAGTCACCGGTGTGCAAGTTTTGGTTCCTTGTATTTGAGCGGGTGAATGTAATGCTCATTATACTAACAGGTCGTTCCGAGGAAGCAATCAGATTGGTTGAAACGGTCTTCTATAGCCGTGGTTCAAACGAGCACCACTCCACACCTAATCAAAACTGAGAATCCGGCATGCTCTGTTCTCCCAGAGCGCAGCAAACTCAGTGGCTAGGGGCTATAGCTATAGTTTCTTGGGACATTTGTTTGTCGTAGTGACTACATCCGTCATTAAATAAATATGTTTTTTTCAGCGGTTATCTATATGCCAAGTCTATTCATGGGTCTATATGTCCATTCATATATGCATTTGACATTGGTGGGAAAAGTACTCACATTCTTTACTTAGGTAAATGTGTCAATACTGTACTGAGTAAAAGTACAAAAGTAATGGCATCAAGATAAAAGATGTAAATAGCCACCAAAAGTCAAATGTACTCATTGTGCAGAATTTTCCCATTTCAAGTTTAAGTATATAAACATATTTTGAAAAGAGTTGTAGCCCCGACATAAGCGCGCTACGAGCTTGTAGGTCTGCCATTTTTGAAATGTCGTGAAAATGTGGTGCAAATCTTTGAATAGGGGGGGGGGGGGGGGTCCCTGCATGGAACAACATATTTGGGCAAAATAAAAATCACTCCCGTGTGAAGTGAGGGGTACTCTTGTCATACATACATCACCACATTCCGGCCAATCACAATTGGCGTCCTCACTTTTTATCCTCAATATGTACTTTGCTCAGCCAATCAAAATCATCGCTATGGGGTGCTCAGCCAATCATAATCATCGCTATGGGGTGCTCAGCCAATCAAAACAGAGCCCTCTGCAGTTTCTTTCCATTTGACTTTGACTCTGGGGTCACCACCCACTAATAGAGCGTCGCAGTCCCTTGACGACGCCAGTTCCAGGAATCAATCCCAATGCATTTTTCCCACAGTCATTTCAAAAAGTATTTATTTAAAGACCTTTTAAGCGTCCGTCGTACGAAGCCAACTCGAGTCGTGACAAATCATGACAAAAACAATTGTGGACCAAACAAATAATTACAAAGAAGAAAAACAACAAAAAGTGTTGTAACCTGCCGTTTTTTTTCCACTTTCTAATTATTTGTTTGGCCCAAAACTGTGTGTTTGTGGCTTTGTCCACGGCGTAAACGTCTTTAAATAAATACATTTTGAAAAGTC
>NC_139717.1:21026930-21054347 GCF_964188405.1 Protomyctophum parallelum | reverse complement strand
CATTTCGGCATATTTGGTTTATTTATCTCTGCATTAACTATCCTAAAGTGATTGTGAGAGCACACATTCCACAACAAACAAACCGACCGTCCCACTGGCAGTGTTGCCAGGTTTTGGAAGAGAACCAAGCAACCATGTCTATGAAAACAAGCCCAAAAGAAGCCTGACTAGGCTTAGTAGGCTATTTTATAAAACAAGCCCAAAGTCGCTTATAATTAAGCGGACATGGCAACACTCCGAACGTCTCCTCTCTCTTTTTAAGACAGAGGGAGTGTGGCCGGCTCGCTGCGGAGCTGAGCAGCGCTGCGGAGATTTTAATACCCAGACGACGTAAATGACAGTTATGACACAAGCACTGTATATATCACAAAAAAACGGACAATTATGTGTCCGGCCAGGGGTTGAGGTGGGAGGAGGACAGGTGGGTCTAAAACCGGACTGTCCGGCGTGAAACCGGATGTCTGGTGACCCTATCCTCACTCTGCCCAATATTATCCACAGTTTGGTGACAGTCACACTACAGTATAGCTCTTGCCGTGATTTCATGTTTATTTTTGAGTGGTGACACCACTCCAAGGAACAGCAATGTCTGTGTTGTTCATCTAGGTGTCCGCCTATGTATGTGACGTTAATGAGCACGAGTATGACTATTAGTACCAGTAGGGGCGCTGTTGTGCCAGAAACAGAGAGAGAGAGAGAGAGAGTCCTGTTTTGCACTTAAATGTCATAACTGCACTCTGCTGTTCACCGAACCAAAATTCCTAACATGTTTACATGTAATGGCAATAAAGTCTTCTGATTCTGATTCTGAGAGAGAGAGAGAGAGAGAGAGAGAAGGGGGGGGGGGGGGGGGGGGGGAGGGGAGTTGCACCACTCAGTTCACACGGGTGTGATATTTTTTCCTCTTCATCTTGCTTCATGCTTATATCCAACAAAAGTACAGGCGTGCAGTATTATTAACCCCTTTTGGAGCATTATGTTATGCTTTAGCTATTGAAAAATAGCAGATCTACAAGCTGACAACGACTGACATAGAAACATAGCTTTTTCAGAAAACTGTCGTGATGTAGAAGACATTTTTAGAATCTGATCTCAGGTCAAAATGAGTTAAAAACAAACAGCTATGCCGCGCGATCATAGTTATAATAGTCGCGATGGCCTGGAGTGGAGTCGATCATCTGCTTCATAGCCTGCTATAGCTACAGCAGCAAGCCTTGTACAGTATATGTACTTATAACCTCCTAGCTTGTAGCTCCTTCTAAAGCTATGGACCAGAGCTAATCATAACCACTATGAAGACCAAATGAACCCTGGTTGTAACTGGTTGTATGAATTGAATGAACCTCTTCTCTCCTCGCCGCTCCGGTCTCCACTGAACATTGTGAACAACGTAACATGCTATGCTGCGCCGTAGAAAAGGTCTTGCACATAAAAAAATAGCAGATCTACAAGCTCACAACGCGTCCATCCGTGAGTCATTGTGGACTTTGCAAATTTGACTTGACTTGTGTGAATTTCGGCCAATCAGAGCCCTGCATCAGAGTAATCTAGTAAGAGAATGGCGACACTATAGCGTCGACTCCCACTGTAACAATGGAATGTGGAAGTGCTCATTCTATCTCAATGGGATAGTTTCCAGTGTTTGGAACTATAGCCCATATAGGTACCCCCGCTTTGCGGAGAGATCAAAGCGTGTCGCCACTCTCTTACTATTCCACTCGGCCTGCATTCACCGGCTCAGTGTTGCAGAACACAGGTGTTTTAATGCTGGATTGGATGGGTAAAAATATAATTTTACAGCCGAATAATCGACTATAAACCGATTTTGGTGGTAATCGAGTCGACTATCAAAAATCACGTTAAAGCCCTACAGTCCTACACCACACGCACAGCACCGCACAGGTTATGTATATATATAGATTGTCTCTTCTCCTGAACAGTTACTCTTGTCTCTAACATAAAGTGTCCTGATGTTGACCATATCGACCCCCCCCCCCCCTCCCCATACACCATATCCACACGATTCTATGTTTGAAATAGGGCTTAAAAAGTGATTAAAGGCGAGATATAGACGGAAAGACCTGAAGAGTTTGCGTCCCAAACTTTTAATTAACACCAACTTCTTCCTTGCTTCATCCAACTGTACAAATATGCCGCGCCCTCTCCTCTCTCCCCTCCCCTCCCCGGCACTGTGAACCCTTGTTCCACCAACACAATGGAAGCAGGAACTTTAAATATTTATGATAGATGATTATACCGGCATGCCCTTCCCCCCCCCCCCCACCCCCCCCCCCCCCCCTTGGCATACGCAGCATATATACACTACACTCAGCGAGGGAACACTGCTCAATTAATCAGCTTGCGTACGTCTTATCCATTTGCACATGCACTGGATTCATGCGGTTCCTGACATTAAAAGAAAACTTTCTTTGTCCAGACATTTTGTCGTCGTCATCCACACACGAATCTCTGTGCAGTGTCCAGCCAGCACCAGGGGTTGCCATGTCCGCTTATTACAAGCGGATTATTCCCCCCCCCCCTCCCCCTCTCTAAAAGTTGCTATGTAAATATTAGTCTATACTTGCCACTGGCTACTTGCCAGAATGTGAATATGTGAACCCGGACATATTGAGGTACCCTATAGGTTATGTGTTAGAAATGTTGAGTATGGGTCCCCAGCATTTAGAAACTGCTGTTGGGCAATTTTCATAATTAGCAGAATCCAACATAAGGCAACATTTTCAAAATGTCATTATGCTTAGCATGTGTGACGGATCAAACTAGGGTGTTTTCAAGATTCTGAGTTCTTCTGACCAAGCAATTGGTTGAAATAGGCTCTCCAGCCGTGCTGAAATGAGCATGACAGCACACCAAGCCGTTAACATCAGTTATTATGGAGGTACAGCTAAATATTTTCTGAGGTGTAAATGGCCCTGCCGCATATACTGTACTCTGCATACTGTATTCTGCATAGCACGACACGGTCTATGACTTGACTATTTTTTGTGCCAGAGAGCCCCCATGGCACATTTGTGTTGTCGTTAGGCCGTTACAAAAACGTTCAAAATATTCCAAATTGTTTTTTTAAATAGCAGATCTACAAGCTCAGCTATTGTATAATACCCAATGTATACAGTATTATTATTATAGGTTTGAAAGTGCTTGTGTGGCCTATAACATTTGGCTTCCTCTGGGCTTGTTTTCCTGGGCCCCGATTGCTTATTCCTCTCACGAAATCTGGCAACACTGTCCAGTATGCAAATGGATGGGGGGGGAGAGAGAGAGAGAGAGAGAGACATGCAGGGTCAGCGAACATGGCTCTGGACAGCGGAGAAAATAAAGGGAGCGATTCATTTGAATGGCCATCTGGATGGCAGCCCGCTAAAAACCCCTCCGCCATGCCACTCACTCCCAGAGCGGTCAGACATTTTGTGGCCTTAAAGGAGCCCCCGTTCCGGGAGATATTAGACGTTGGCGCCGGGCCTTCTTGACGAGCGAGAGAGAGAGAGAGAGAGAGCGGGGCGTCCTCGCATCGAAGTGAGATCCGAGGAATGAGATGAAAAGAAGAGAAAAAAGAACGATATCTTTATTGATCTCCGTGGGGAAATTGGGCCTGTCAGCGTACTGAGGAACAGGGTCAGGGGGGTTGGGGTCAGAGCCAAAATCTTTACTTTTACTTCACTGCAAATATTTGAAAACTTGTGTTACTAGTTACTTTGGAGGTTTACATTTTGATTAGAAAACATACATGAACCACACACACACACACACACACACACACACACACACACACACACACCCACACACACACACACACACACACACACACACCACACACACACACACACACACACACAGTATAGGCCAGTGGATCTATGTACCCTAGTAGATTATGGAAACTATGATAAGCAGAATGAGCAGAGACACACACCTGCATCTCATATCATACTGTACACAATCATGTCATGGTTATCAATCTGCTGGATAGCAGATACATGTTCTGTCACTGAGTCACTATAGCCTCCCTCTGTACAGTAAGCATATACTCTTGTTGCAGGGAGGACATATATATGTCAACACCAGGCCGTATTGCACATACAGTACATACATTCCGGTGTATTAGATACACACATATATATGTACAGTATTAACCCATTCTGTACGGGAACCTATTTTGGTGTTAGCATCATGTCGTGCTTTAGCTATTGAAAAATAGCAGATCTACAAGCTCATATCGCGCCACCGAGTGGCGCGATACGAGCTTGTAGGTCTGCTATTTTTGAAAAATCGAAGACACTTTTAGAATCTGATCTCAGGTCAGAATGGGTTAATAATGAAACTGTCAGGATGTAATAGACATTTTTAGAATTCTGAAAGAATGGGTTAACAGCGACATTTTATTGTCCCAGATGTTAGATATCTCTCAAGTGCTCTGGCTGCTTTGAGACTATATAGGTTACATTGTCCCAACGTTGCCGTGCAAGAGGCTAGTAGTCACCGTGTGTGCGTGTACGTGCGTGTGTGTGCATGAGTGTACTTGTACGCACAAATTGATTAAATCAATGAATTGCCCAGCTGCGTTATTATTAGTATCTGCGGGGTCCGCTATAACTGCCTCTGTGTCAGTTTCAGCGCTGTAGTTTAGGTATAGGAACCAAAGTTCTCCTAAGGCGGAACTATTGAGTTCTGAGTCGGTCGTTTCCGCCCGGACATATTTGCACATTGATCATAGCTCATCGGCAGCTGGTAAAAAAAACAAATGTATAGCCACACACTCCTAGATGCCAAAGGTTTTATTGTGGACACGGAGATGAGAGCAACATTCCGGACAGAAAAGCTGCCTTCTTCAGGGGCAAGAAGGCTTGTCTTGCGCTCTCATCCCTGCGTGTCCACAATAAATCATTTGGCATCAGCAGCTATACGAGTGTGCAGCTTATACATTTGTGTCATCAGTATCTAGCTGATCTACGCAGGGCAACGCTCCGCGTGACAGTTTTATATGTAGTGCAAAGCGCTGCCTTGAACATACGGCATTATTAATGATTCGATAAGCCGGTGTGGACACCGGCTATGAATCTGTCACGGCCGTTTGATGTAAACACATTGAGAGGAGCAACTCGACGGAATAGAATAGAAAACAGAATATCCGCCTGGCTTTCCTCTTTATTTGGCATTTCTTGAGGTTATATAATTATCTTTTGCCATCACATTCTATTCTCTCTCTCTCTCCTCACCCTCCCTCCCTCCCCCCCCCCCCCCCCCCCCCCCCCCCCCCCCCCCCCTCCCCCCCCTCCCTCCCTCCCTCCCCTGGTTAGAACACACTGACCCAGTCTCGCACACACACACACACACACGTGCACACATTCATGCACGCCAAACGCACCGCGTTCATGCACGCACGCAGCATTCATGTGTGTTACTACGTGCTAGGCTAACGTTACACACACATGCGTGCACGCACGCGCACACATACCGCGTTCATGCACACACACGTACACGCACTGCGTTCATGCACACAAACATGTGCGTGCATGCGCGCGCACATACCGCGTTCATGCACACACACACGTGCACGCACCGCGTTCATGCACGCACGCAGCATTCATGTGTGTTTCTACGTGCTAGGCTAACGTTACTACACACACACACACAATCTAGGCAACCTCCTTTTTTCATTGCCTAATAATAATAACATATCTTACCAGCTTGTCAAAACAATAACATTTACTGCTTTTTATATGGAAATAAAATAATATATTATGAAGAAATTGAGTTCAGCCTTTTGGCCCGCGGCACTCAACAATATTTTGTGTTTCTCATTTGGCCCCTTGGGAAAGATATAATTGCTCACCCCTGCTGTAGATGGTTGCCCACTCTTGGCGGGAACCCTTTTTGGTGTTTTAAGCATTATGTTTTACTTTAGCTATTGAAGAATAGCAGATCTACAAGCTTGTAGATTTGTTTTTAATCGTGACCATCAAATTTGGACTATATATTCTTTCAGAGCGAACATTTTTAACGCAGATCTTCTCTTCTTGGGGGGCCCCCTGGAACCACATATTTTCAGATGGGGGTCGGTGGCCAATTACATAATAATCTTTGGGGTCCTTGACACGAGAATTCACGATTTAGAAGACATTTTGTAGAATCGAGCTCGGTACTAAATGGGTTAAATCACGACGGCTATATTGAAAAGTGGTTAAGGATTCGGAGACAAACAAGACAGACACAAAGCATGACGGACATGACTTGACAAACCACGGACCTCCTTATAACCGACCGCGGAATGCACTTAACAGCCCCAGTCAATCACAAAGCCGGAGCTGCTGACATGATGGGAGTGTGAGAGAACAGCAGAAGGGTCTGTCGTAAGCTGCATTGGTTCTGCGGAGAGCGAGTGGCCCGCAGAGTGGTCGGTATAGTTCGATCCCCGTGCACGGGATCCCCCCAGAGTTATAGTGTCCAAGTGTCCTTGAGCGAGACTCTGAACCCCCTAATTCTCAGTCACCGGTGTGCAGGTTTTGGTGCCTTGTATTTGAGCGGGGTGAATGTAATGCTCATTATACTAACAGGTCGTTCCGAGGAAGCAATCAGATTGGTTGAAACGGCCTTCTATAGCCGTGGTTCAAACGAGCACCACTCCACACCTAATCAAAACGGAGAATCGGCATGCTCTGTTCTCCCAGAGCGCAGGCAAACTCGGTGGCTAGGGGCTATAGCTATAGTTCTTGGGACATTTGTTTGTCGTAGTGACTACATCCGTCATTAAATAAATATGTTTTTTCAGCGGTTATCTATATGCCAAGTCTATTCATGGGTCGACAGTGGGTGGAAAAGTACTCACATTCTTTACTTAGGTAAATGTGTCAATACTGTACTGAGTAAAAGTACAAAAGTAATGGCATCAAGATAAAAGATGTAAATAGCCACCAAAAGTCAAATGTACTCATTGTGCAGAATTTTCCCATTTCAAGTTTAAGTATATAAACATATTTTGAAAAGAGTTGTAGCGCCGGCATAAGCGCGCTACGAGCTTGTAGGTCTGCCATTTTTGAAATGTCGTGAAAATGTGGTGCAAATCTTTGAATATATATTTCAGAGCGAACATATTTAATATTTGCTTCTGGGGGGGGGGGGGGGGTCCCTGCATGGAACAACATATTTGGGCAAGATAAAAATCACACCCGTGTGAAGTGAGGGGTGCTCTCGTCATACATACATCACCACATCCGGCCAATCACAATTGGCGTCCTCACTTTTTATCCTCAATACGTACTTTGCTCAGCCAATCAAATTCATCGCTATGGGGTGCTCAGCCAATCAAAATCATCGCTGTGGGGTGCTCAGCCAATCAAAACAGAGCCCTCTGCAGTTTCTTTCATTTGACTTTGACTCTGGGGTCACCACCCACTAATAGAGCGTCGCAGTCCCTTGACGACGCCAGTTCCAGGGAATCAATCCCAATGCATTTTCCCCACAGTCATTTCAAAAAGTATTTATTTAAAGACCTTTTTAGCGTCCGCCGTACGAAGCCAACTCGAGTCGTGACAAATCATGACAAAAACAATTGTGACCAAACAAATAATTACAAAGAAGAAAAACAACAAAAAGTGTTGTAACCTGCCGTTTTTTTTCTACTATTCTAATTATTTGTTTGGCCCAAAACTGTGTGTTTGTGGCTTTGTCCGCGGCGTAAACGTCTTTAAATAAATACATTTTGAAAAGTCTATGAGGAAGATGACGGGACACACACACACACACACACACACACACACACACTCTATAGCATGTGATGACAGGATGTTGGCACCGTTTGGCCCCGCCCTCAGCCCCTCCTCTTCCAACAGGGGGCGCCGCCCCATGGCTTTTTCATTCCCACTAACAACAGTGTGCAGTACGTTCTGAACGCAGCCGGCGGCCGACAGATCGAGTAGCGCAGCACGGGATCTGTTCTACAGAGATTATATATATATATATATATACCCAGCCTGGCAAAACAATGAAACAAAGAAAGTATACACTGTTTTGGTGAAACAACAATAGCTGCGAGCACGCACACACTCACACGCGCACGCACGCACACACTGCACGCACGCACGCACGCACGCACGCCTGCAGAACCATGCTGCATGTGTTAAAAAAGAAAAAGAGGTAATCTCTCCCATCTTTGCCCTACTACACAGCCGCAACTGGAAACCCAATCTTTTATCCGTGGGTTACAGTGGCTCCAATATACAGCAGCTCATTTACATACTGTAAATCAGGTATGCATTGCTTAGATCAATCATAGTTATATAGTCAACATATAATGAGCAGTGGCTTTCAGCCCAGTGGTCCTTGAGGGGGTTCCAGGTGGTCCCCAGCTAAATGGTGGAGAGTTGGTATCAAATGGACCCTTGGAACTCTTGTAGTGTTTACACTCTCAAGAGTTACATTTTTTACTTACTGTTCATTTACAATTAGAGAATATATGAAGAATTGGTCTCTGGAATAGTTTTCGCTTAGTTTTAGTCACCTGGAATGTGACTAAAAGTTTTAATAGTCTAGTTTTAGTCGACTGAAATGTGTGATAAGATTTTAGTCGACTAAATCTACGGGTGATTTAGGTCGACTGAAATGTGTTTTGGCGGCCTTGATGCCGCCGTAATGGCTGATTTTACACTACAGTTAGAACCACCTTTAACCCATTTAGGGCCTGACGTAAAAAATAAATAAAATAAAAGTATTTTATTTTTTTCTGAAAAACCCTATTGGCTGTATTTCGCGTGTCTTAAGTAGTCTTATTAGGTCTTATTACTTATAACTTAAAGGTATATTCAGTGATTTCACTCAAAAAACCTTAGGTTTCGTTTTGGCTGTGGGACCCAGCCTTTCGTCCAATCAGGATAGAGTCAAAAACGAAACCTAAGGTTTTTTGACCCCCAGGGGTTAACTGGGGACAGGGAGGAACTCCTTATATGGTCAGCACACTCTATAGTAGGGAGGATTATCACAACAAAACAAAAAAATAAGTGATATTTGAATTAAGTGAAATCACTGAATATACCTTTAAGACCTGGAGGCGTGATCAATGCCATTTGGCTATTCTGAGTGTCCAAAGAGCATTGACCACGCCTCCAGGTCTTAAGTTAAGTAATAAGACATGGTACTTAAGACACGCAAAATACAGCCCTATGTTTCTATGTCAGTGGTTCTCAAACATTTTCACGTCAAGGACCCCCAAAAATATATGTAATTGGCCGCCGACCCCCATCTGAAAATATGTTGCTCCAGGGACCCTCCAGAAGCAAAGATTTGAGTTAAAAACGTTCGCTGTGAAAGAATATATATATTCAAAGATTTGCGCCACATTTTCACGATTAAAAAAATAGCAGACCTACAAGCTCATAGCGCGGCACTCGGTGCCGCGCTATGAGCTTGTAGATCTGCTATTTTTCAATAGCTATGCTAACACCAAAATGGGTTAAGTGATCACACGACGCCGCAACAGGACCAATCCAAAATAGTTTAGCAACGGTTGCTCTGCAGGCTCTCTCTCTCTCTCTCTCATCTCTCTTCTCATCTCTCTCTCTCTCTCTCTCTCTCGACGCACACATAATGTACAGTATGAGCAGCAGATATAAATGACGTCCCTATAGCAGATATGAAGATAAGAACCAAATGAACAGGAACGGAGCACGGCATCTCATCTCATGTCGCACATGTAGTCAGTCTCTCCGACACAGCAGTGGACGGTCACCATAATCATTTATATATCAATATGCTTACATAGTGTTTCCGCACCGAGTCCAGCATGTATCATATAACAACTTTGTTATGCCTGTTGTCAGCTTTTCGGGGGCTGGACAATTCGGACAGCTTTTTTAACCTTAGAGATAGATGTAGGCTATAAAATTGCATGCCCCCGAGATATTATGAACGCGTGGTTGAACGTGGTCGAACTAAACAACAATTAAGAATATCCCCTTTTTCAGCCAGTGTGTCAACCATGAAGCTATGCCACCCCCCTTTAGTTTCTCCTCCTCGGTTCATGATTGGTGGACATTTCTCATGATGTCAGCAAGGGTCATTTGTGGCCATCGCATTAGGTCACACACACACACACCATGTCACCAAAATAAACACACCCGACCGATAGGGCATATCACACACCCGCAATCTCACACACACACACCCGCAATCACACACACACACACACACACACACACACACACACACACACACACACACAGTCTTCCTGCATTATTAGCCAACAACACAGGGGCTTTCACTTTGAGGTCGTCATAGTCATCATCGCTCCATCCTGAACGATTTCATGGTTTCCAAATAAACAACACAAGTTTGTCTGCATGGGTTCCACATGAATAAATATAGAAGCAGCAGAAGTCGTTCGATGACTCCACCACCACCGTTGGGCAGCTATAGGAGGAACACACTTTTCTTCTCAACCTTCGCCGTCAAACTTTTCTTTTTTGGAACATGAAAACATTTTTCTACTGTTACTGCAGAGAGAGAGAGAGCCTCGGGGGTTGTGTAACTCTTTCTGGCGCACGCACACACACACACACACACACACACAACACACACACACACACACACACACACACACACACACACCCACACACACACAGCAGCAGGCAGTGAGGCTACACACTCACTCACACACACTCAAACAAGACTTTCTTTGAGCAACGTATACCAATAGACTTGGCTGAAGGCGCAATAAAGCTGCTTTTTTAGACACACACACACACACACATATATGTAAGGGAAGACAGATTGTAAACATATGGAGAGAGAGAGAGAGAGAGAGAGAGAGAGAGAGAGAGAGAGAGAGAGAGAGAGAGAGAGAGAGAGAGAGAGAGAGAAATGCTGCCCAGTATAATGGAACACACATTTTCCCCTACATCTTCCCAGTTTTAAGAAGAGACTTGAACTTGGACTTGGAGGAGAGAAGGAAATAAAAAGGTGTGGGGGGGGTGGGGGGGGGGGGGGGGAGTAAAGAAGAAGATCTATAGGCTGTTTCTGAGGCTTGTTCTCACTCACTTTCACCTAGATTATAAATGAACCACTTAACCCTATAAAGGCTATACCGGGGGGGGGCATCTTTTCCCAATCTACCAAATTATCTTCCAAAACAGACTCTACAACAAGCTCACAACCATTGCCTATAATGTTCGCATCAGAATGTTCTGTGATCATGATTCCATGCACCTAAATTAAACTATATAGGCCTACGACCCCCCCCCCCCCCCCCAAAAAAAAAAGCATAATCTTACTTAATAATTTATTTTATTGTATTTACTTTTAAACACACATGAACATGAATGTTATAGTCTATACAGACTAGAGAAACATGAGAGGGGATATAGACTCCAACCCTAGCAGCGTAAAGCCTGTACTTGTCATCACCGAGTGTAATTAAAAGTTATAATCAACCGACCACAATGATTGATTGTTAATTATAAAATACAACTTTTTTGTTTAATGACATTGTATCAAATTGTAAAGTGCTACTTTTTTCATTTAATGTGACAAATCGAAGGGGACATGTGTTCAATAAGCGTGCGTGTGCAGTGATCATCAGCACCATCCGAGTCCTGACATGTCAGTTATATTATTAGGCAATTATTATTATACTGATTAAGTATTTCAACTTACATGATCTCAGTGGAGAGGCAGCAGCTGGTCCTTATCCTGGACAATCATTCTCCTCCCTAGCTCACTTCAACTCCAGGAAAGTGAACTTTCTGAAAGCTGCAATTCTTCTTTAACGCTATATATATCACGACAACTTTTCGCTATCGATCTTGATTTTCCAAACAAACAAACAAACACATGCATAAAGAAAGTTCCAAGCAAAGCTAGAATGTCACTCCTCGCGTAGGCTACAGCTCCCCGGTCCGTCCGTCTGTCCGTCAGTCAGTCAGTCAGTCCGTCCGTTTGTCTGTCTGTCTGTCAGCCACACACACACACAAAAAGTTCTTTCAAACAGTGACGAGTTGACTTGAACAACGACGAGCGATGCATGGACGACGGAATGCCATTTATATTTAAATCCTCTCGGAAGAAAAGAAGAAGAAGAAGCAAAAACAGAAGTGGTTATAAGTTTTTAAGTTGCGTCTGGGCTTAATGAACCTGTTGAAGGCTGTTGTTGTATTGAACACCGCTGCTGCTGTGATGATGATGATGATGATGATGATGAGGATGCGGACCGTTTCTTCCTTTGCATAGTTTAAGCTTTCACGAAAACGGCGTCCGGTCGCAGAATTCAAAATAAAACATGGACCCGAGTGGGTTCTTAACTTCTTATAGTTACATTTAGTACATTGGTCTATTTCAAGGACCCCCCCCTATGGAACATACCCGCATTATACACAGGACATTGATGTAAACTATAATATCACTTTTCTGGTTTCAGACCTTGTTGTAGACTTGTGCTGAATTCGTTTGAAATGTCTACCATAGGCCTACTGCATAAAAAGATAATAATCAAAGAATCAATCATAGCATATACGACTAATACTTTGTTTTAAATCCATTTGACAGCATATTATGTTGGGGGAAAAAAAAGGAAAAAAATATGTGTATGTATATATATATATATATATATATATATATATATATATATATATACATAACATTGCATAATTTATTACTAGCAAAAAAATAGACGATCTACAACCTGAAAACGCGTCACAGTGCGACGTGTTTTGCTGAGCTTGTAGATCGGCTATTTTTGCTACACATTTGAATTGGAATCCTGAAAAGTAACCTTTTTTTAATTTTTAATTTTCAAATGCATTTAGTTATAGTTATGTTAACTTTATGAACTAAATAAAAAATATATTGGACATAAAATAAAAGACAACAACATTTTAATAGGCCTACTAGTAATTAGCTGAAATTAATATATACGTATATCAGCATTCTGATATTAACCTGTGGGCCGCATTAAGTGATGGTGAGGGCCTCATATGTGGCCCCCGGGCCGCCAGTTGCCCATGCATGTATGCATACAAAACTGTAAAAAGAACAACACAAAAGGTCATATTTTGCATGTGAAAACAATTGGCTATACATAATTTAACCCACATTAACCCATGCGGTTGAATATGTTCATTCATTTAGAGTTTAATGGTGCAGTAGTCTGTCTGAGCGAGCTATATTCATTCAAAGCTGTGCAGCCTGCAAAGATATTTCTGAGGGTCCAAAAAAAAGGAAAAGCCTTTATTTTGAAAGTCATAATGGACCCTAGCAGCCCTATCGTGGTCTTCCAGTGGTCACTAGTATGTTGCGTGGTGTGACCCAGCTCAGCAGTATGTGTGTGTCTCAGACGGCCGACAACCCCCCACCCCACCAAGTCCAACCCACCACGTTCAAGTTCAAAATGACAAACTATAGTATAGCATGTTGTCAGACCTATACTATAGCCCATTCTGACCTGACATCAGATTCTAAATGTCTTCTACATCCTGACAGTTTTCTGAAAAAGCTATGTTTCTATGTCAGTCGTTCTTCTCGATTCTTCAAAAATAGCTATTTAGGCGTATATCTACAATAAAGGCAAGGACAGTTGACCGCCTGTCCACATCCATTTTCTGCCATATACACAGAGGACAAAAACGAGACCTTAAAGCTATTAGTGGACAGCGGACTGGCGGTAGAGTGTGACCCTCAATCACCCATTCGAATGCCTTTGTATGCTACTGTCTGGCAGGTATATCTCTTTGTATCCTACTGTCTGGCAGGTATATCTCTTTGTATCCTACTGTCTGGCAGGTATATCTCTTTGTATCCTACTGTCTGACAGGTATATCTCTTTGTATCGTATACTGTCTGGCAGGTATATCTCTTTGTATCCTACTGTCTGACAGGTATATCTCTTTGTATCCTACTGTCTGACAGGTATATCTCTTTGTATCCTACTGTCTGGCAGGTATATCTCTTTGTATCCTACTGTCTGGCATATCTCTTTGTATCCTACTGTCTGGCAGGTATATCTCTTTGTATCCTACTGTCTGGCAGGTATATCTCTTTGTATTCTACTGTCTGACAGGTATATCTCTTTGTATCCTACTGTCTGGCAGGTATATCTCTTTGTATCCTACTGTCTGGCATATCTCTTTGTATTCTACTGTCTGGCAGGTATATCTCTTTGTATCCTACTGTCTGGCAGGTATATCTCTTTGTATCCTACTGTCTGGCATATCTCTTTGTATCCTACTGTCTGGTATATCTCTTTGTATCCTACTGTCTGGCAGGTATATCTCTTCGTATCCGACTGTCTGACAGGTATATCTCTTTGTATCCTACTGTCTGGCAGGTATATCTCTTTGTATCCTATACTGTGTGACAGGTATATCTCTTTGTATTCTACTGTCTGGCAGGTATATCTCTTTGTATCATACTGTCTGGCAAGTATATCTCTTTGTATCCTACTGTCTGACAGGTATACGTCTTTGTATCCTACTGTCTGGCAGGTATATCTCTTTGTATCCTACTGTCTGGCAGGTATATCTCTTGACTCTTTGTATCCTACTGTCTGGCAGGTACAGTATATCTCTTTGTATTCTACTGTCTGGCAGGTATATCTCTTTGTATCCGACTGTCTGACAGGTATATCTCTTTGTATTATACTGTCTGGCAGGTATATCTCTTTGTATTCTACTGTCTGGCAGGTATATCTCTTTGTATTCTACTGTCTGGCAGGTATATCTCTTTGTATTATACTGTCTGGCAGGTATATCTCTTTGTATCCTACTGTCTGGCAGATATATCTCTTTGTATCCTACTGTCTGGCAGATATATCTCTTTCAAAAGCTTTAGTGCGCGGGGGGGGGGGGGGGGGGCAGCAATTAACACATCTTGCCTTCCCAAAATGTGATTCCTGGAAACACCACTGGTGACGGCGTCTTTTCCGGGTTTTTAGACAGCTGGTGCAGGATGGAAATGAAGCTCTGCCCACGCGGCTGACTGCAAGCGTTTCCGGGAATCTGGGCCGTCGTCGCAGCCATTCAGCCGCATGGGGCGGAGCTTCTTTTTTCACCCGCCAGCTATAGTCTAGAAAAACCCGGAAAAGACTCTGGCAGACAGCGGAACACGGCCGCGCCCGTCTGCTCAGGTCTGGAAATAATGTGTGGATGCTGGTGTGTTATTTTGAACTTGTATAGGGTTCTCTCTCTATAGTGACTCTAATGCGGCCCGCAGGTTAATATCAGAATACTGATATGTTATTGATTTCAGCTGTTACAATTCCAAACATGCAAACATGACCCGCTTTAATTAGCCTACTTCAGTCTATATATTAGTAGCTTAATGACTTTAAAATGTGGTCTTTTTTATGTCCAATGTATTTGCATTTAAAGGTATATTCAGTGATTTCACTTAATTCAAATATCACTTATTTCTTTTGTTTTGTTGTGATAATCCTCTCTACTATAGAATGTGCTGACCATATAAGGAGTTCCTCCCTGTCCCTAGTTAACCCCTGGGGGTCAAAAAACCTTAGGTTTCGTTTTTGGCTCTCTATCCTGATTGGATGAAAGGCTTTGCCACCTAGCCAAAAACGAAACCTAAGGTTTTTTTGAGTGAAATCACTGAATATACCTTTTAAGTTCATAGAGTTGCGTTACTTTTCAGGATTCCAATATACAAATATAGCTACAAACTACAAAACTACAAAACTCAAAACGTGTTGCAGTGTGATGCGTTTTGAGCTTGTAGCTCTGGCATTTTTGCTACAACAGTATACAGTATGTAATGTGTCCCTCTGGAGTGATAGTGAGTATGGAACTATAGCGGCCCTCTGGAGTGAGTGTGGAACTATAGTGGCCCTCTGGAGTGAGTGTGGAACTATAGTGGCCCTCTGGAGTGAGTGTGGAACTATACTGGCCCTCTGGAGTGAGTGTGGATTGTGGAGCTATAGTGGCTCTCTGGAGTGAGTGTGGATTGTGGAACTATAGTGGCCCTCTGGAGTGAGTGTGGAACTTGATGGGGGAAAGTAGACCATTTAACCAGTTACCATTACTTTGTGCAGCCGAGCTGTGCTCAAGCAAGGTCACTGAGTGAAAAATTCCTATATAGTGTCTGGAAAAAGTAGGGACACGTCAGAATTCTCCAGGTCAGATAACCCTCTGGCCTGCGCTTCAAGGGGCGCCCAGATCTGTGGACTGATATGATCGAATCTGATTTGTGATGTAACAGGTCGTATCTGCTTTCATATGTGTCTTTGCTGTTCATATATATCACATGACCATTCAATTTGGGATAAGTATGGGCAATCAATAAATGCCAGATCTTGTGAATCCATGATTTTAAGGTTACAGCCTGTTTATTGGACTATTAGATAACCCTCTCACAGGATGGCGCATCAAACTATAGCGGCCCTTTGGAGTAAGTGTGGAACTATAGTGGCCCTCTGGAGTGAGTGTGGATGGTGGAACTATAGGATAGTCGCCCTCTGGAGTGAGTGTGGAACTATAGCGGCCCTTTGGAGTGAGTGTGGAACTACAGTATAGTGGCCCTCTGGAGTGCATGAGTGTGCCCATACTTCTTTGATTCGTTTCATTTTTTTAAATGTTTTATTGGGTTTTGTCTATTTTTTAAATACAAGACATACGAGGAACATATAGTACCACAGAAAATAAATAAGAGAATCTAATATTTTCTAGGTGAATAAAGGATGACGTGGCAGGGAGGCTATTTTTCCAGTTAACTGATGCACGCTTGAGTTCAACCTGGAGAACTATATAACAGGAACAGGAGTATTTCTCTCTCTGGTCCCCGTCGGTTCCTTTTGTTTTTCGACCGGGGCGACGACTAGATGTTCCTGTTTGATAAAGGCCTGTGCAGGGAGAGAGAGAGAGAGGAAGAGACAGATGCATTTGCATGATCACGGTTCCCCATATACTGTATGGGCGAGCCTCTGATTCTCTCTCTCTCTCTCTGTACTGTAGTCGAGAACAATCACATTAAAGTATTACAGATGTAAATCAATGTTTAAAGGTGTATAGCTGCATTCTGGAACTCGTTTTAAACCACTTTAAGGAGCTTATAGCTCACCCAAACGATGATTAATTCACACCCCATGAATTCACGGCGGCCTCTCCTATATTGACTATTAACTATAATACTATAATACTTTTTGGCAGCACATTTCTAGTTTAGTTTTGGGAATAGTCTCTTGAATAGTTTTCTATTTAGTTTTAGTCACATTTTAGTCACCTGGAATGTGTTTAGTGTTAGTTTTAGTCAACTAAATGTCATGAGATTTTAGTCGACTAAATCTACAGGTGATTTAGTCGACTAAAATGTATTGTGGCGGGCCTTGGTTTTACACTTGCTGAAAATAGCCGGCTATTTTCAGCATGCAACCAAGTGAAAATGTACTTATACTATATCTCCTGTCCACTAGTCCCTTCCTAACATTTTAGTCTAGTTTTCTTTTGTTGACAAAATTGTCAATATATTTAGTCTCAGTTTGAGCTGAGTTTCCATTTAGTTTCCATTCATCAGTGGAAAAAGGTAGTACACTGTAGTCGTGAATCCACTTGAGAGATTAGTGGTTTAAACGTCAAGACCTGAGACTATAGATTCTACAAAATGTCTTCTAAATCATGAGTTTTGTGAAAAACCTATGTTTCTACATCAGTCCGCTCCACGGACCGTAGACTTTGACTCCTTAGCTAAGGTTTTGGGACATTATTTACTGTATATGTTATTATTCTCAGTGTGATCTGTATTGGCCCAGGTGTTCCCGACTGTTCCGATTGGTTTTCTGTTACACTGTTGTCGCCTTGGTTGTGTATCTTATTTTGTAGTATGCATGGTTCCTTGCATTTCCTGTCTGCCTAGTTACCGTTACTTACCTTGTGTAACCTTCCTTGTGACGAGTCAGTGTTTTCACCTGTGTCCCGTTAGTCCCCCAGCCTATCCTAGTGTTGATTGCGTTTTGGTTCCACCTGTGCCCCATTATCCTGTGTCTATTTAAGCCCTGTGTTTGCATTGTGTTCTGGTTGGTTCGTATAGTTCCCCGTCGTGTGAGTTCCTGTATTACGTTGTATGAGATTTACCTGGCTTTTGCCCATTTATGGAAGTTCCTGAGTTTTATGAATAAATCCTTCTAAGTTTAATTGCTCTGCCTGCTGTCTCCTGCATTTGGGTCCTCATCCATACTCACTCGTAACAGGTTCTCAAACTATTTCATGTCAAGGAGACACAGAATGATATGTAATTGACCCCCCCCCCCCCCTCTGTAGATTTTGATTATTATAACAAAACATGCACTAACCACTTCAGCTTGGGCCATTTGAAAACAGCCAATCTCAAATCGAGTGCTATATGTGAGCTTGTAGATGTGCCGTTTTCAAAGCATTTTCATACATTTGGAAACTCGCAAAATGGGAACATTCTGGCGAAATGAGTACATTTACTTTCAGCACTTTAATGTGAATACTTTTGTACCTTTACCCAAGGTAAATTTTACATTGTGGTATTGGTCAGTTTACGTACAGTAAGTATTAAATGTGAGCACTTCTTTCTCCGGTGGTAATGTGTGGCTCTGTGCTGCTATGAACCTGTGTTGTGTTGAGGGGAAGCACTTGCGTGATTTGTCCCGAAGTAGACCGATGTCTGTGGAAAGTGGAAGTGACTCATTATTTATTTCATGTTTTTGCAAAGTGAGACAATTTTTAAGAATATAGGCTACTGACACCAGTGACCTCCAGACTGCAAGAGATCTCTTCCCTGGCTAAACCCACGGTCGTCCGAGAATATTTTTTTGAGTGGTGCAACCACTCCAAGGAACAGTAATGTCTGTCCCTCCCCATGTCAGCCCCTATGTTTGGGGTGCCAGTAGGGGTAAAAGTGGTGCTGTTGTGCTAGAAACGGAGAAAGAGAGATATAGTGTTGCACTGTTGCCTGCTAATTACAATGTGGAGAGAGAGAGAGAGAGAGATGGATGTCTGCTAATTCCCCGTTTCGGACGCGGGGCGGCTCGCCGGAACCGGGCCGGTATACCCTGGGCACGTTCCTGTGGGTCTGGAAGTTTTATTTAGTTTTTATTTAGTTTTATTACTCATCTTATTTTTCCCTTTTTTCCCTCTTATTACGTAATTATGCTCTGTATTTGACTGTATCTCCTCTCTCTCTCCTCCGACACGGTCGAGGCAGACGGCCGCCCACCCTCAACCGCCGTCAAGCAGAACCGTCAAGGTTTCTTCGTAAAAAAAAAAGGGGGGAGTTTTTCGTCATGACAGCCGTTTTGCGAAATAACGATTGATTTGTTTTTCAGCACATTTGAATACATTGTATGAAAGTGGATAGACGCTCTGAAAGGTACAGGACGTAGGAAGATAAATGGACTGCATTTAGACGGCCTAGTCTAGAGTAGACAGTCAAAAACCACTCCAAAGCACTTTAAAATGTGCGCCCCATTCATCGATTGACAGGGAGCACCTCTCCACAGCACATGCCAGTGAGACCATTGCCACGAGTCGACTGATGTGACGTACAGTCCAAAGTTTCAAAGAGTCAATGGTGGAGCAAGTATACTCGCATGTTTTATTTAATGTGTCTATGAGGTGACAGTACTTCATTAGACCCCTTGGTGTTGCTGTTATGTGCATTTAGGGTTTCAAACCGTGACAGTCAAAATGCGGCAATGAAAAGCATTGACGTCACAATATCATCCCCTCCCCTAACCCCTCCCCCTTTATCAGACAACCACAGCTGTGGGTGCGGCTTCAGTTCAGGTGGATCACCGCCCATCCCACCAGGCATACTTGATGAACTGGTGGGCGTGTCCACATAGAAACTACATTTTAACAAATACTGTAATAAAATCTTCCTCCTCGTATAATAATAATATTACCTGATGATCATGTTTTAGGGGGGGGGGGGGGGGGGATCACGGCACTCAATCTTTAAGGAAAAGTATCGGTATACTGCAATATATAAATACTGCAAAAGTATTGGCATCAAATATATACCAAACGTATAATCATTATGCAGAATGTCCCATTTCAAGTTTTCAAACGTATAAAAAAAATCTTTTGAAAATAGCTGATCTACAAGCTCACAATTGCATCACATTGTGACGCATGCAACGCACTGTGAGCTTGTAGATCGGCTATTTTGTAAGGACAGAAATGTAGGGCTGAAGTGGGCCATGCACTTTTTTTGTAATAATTATCGTAACTGGTAAGTAACTGAACTTTTCAAATAATTGCAGTCCTTGAGCTAAAAACGGCCATAGGCACTTGCCCAAATGTGATAGTAAGTAAGTAGCCTTGCCGAGCCATGAGGCCCATAGGGGCAGGAGCCTATCTCCTGTTTCTGTAGCGTGAGGCAGCTTGATGTACAAGAACACCCCCTGGACATGACGCTAGTATGTCACAGGGACTTACCCCCAATCCAACCCTTGATGCAGGGAGGCATTGGGTCCCATTCTTTCCCAGTCTTTGGTATGACCCGGCCGGGGATCGAACCCCAACCTCCCAGTCTCAGGGCGGACACTCTAACCACAAGGCCACTGAGCTGGTATGTGATAATCGTCACTTTTGTGATGACGGCTACGGCTGGTTGAAGGCTGCACAGACAAATGCCACCCCATTCAGTCAGGCAGGCAGCCAGCCAGCCAGCCAGCCAGCCAGCCAGCCAGCCATGTATCTGCAGTGACTCATTAATTGCAGAGAGACTCATCGCCAACTCATCTCCTATAATACCCTAGCCGTCACCTCCCTGTTCCTGGTAATGAGTACACTTTAGCGACAGACGTAATCACCTTGATGAGAATATAGTATTCTTGTACACCCACGGGGCAGAGGCGAAGAGCAGCCTCGACACTGAAGGATGACCGGAGGAGTTTTCATTAGGGCTGCCCTCGAATAAAGACATTATTTAGGCTTTTTTTTAAGTAACCGATAAGTTGATCTCCAACACTCAAGGAGACAATTAGATGTGCAGTGCCCCAAGTCCAATAGTCCAGCTCGCGAGCTATACGATCATCCAGCAAGGCCCCGGCCTTCTGTCAATAAAATCAGGCTGCAAAAAAAAGTTGTTGTTGATTTTGTGCATTATTGACAAATGCATTTTTATTCTATTGTGTGCCTAGTCTATGCCATGTCTTAATATATGTTTTTTTTCTCTCTGTTAAAGCAACTTGTGACTGGTTCTTAACCCATTCTGACCTGAGATCAGATTCAAAAAATGTCTTCTACATCCTGACAGTTTTCATTCTGACCTGAGATCAGATTCTAAAAATGTCTTCGATGTCAGTCGCTCTTCCATTAAAAAAAAATAGCAGACCTTCAAGCTCGTAGCGCGCCAGTCGGTGGCGCGCGCTACTTCAGTCTAGAAAGTAAACAGTGGTGGGAAAAGTACTCAATTGTTTAGTTAAGTAAAAGTACCAATATTGCAATTTAGAAGTAAAAGTACAGAAATCTAAATGTAGGCTACTAAAAGTAAAAGTATTCATATTGCAGAAAGTCTCATTTCACAAGTTAAACATTTGTAGAACATCTATTGAAAATAGCCGATCTACAAATCGGCTATTTTCAAATGTATACGGTTGAAGTGTATGTTTTCTATAATCTAAATTAAAATCGCCAAAGTAACTATAGTAACTAAAGTTTTTAAATAATTGTAGTGGAGTAAAAGTACAAATTGTGTCTCCGAGATGTAGGAGCAGAAGTAAAAGTACTGGAAATTGGAAATACTCAAGTAACGTACAAATACCTGAACATTGTACTTACTCTAAGTACAGTACTTTAAGTAAAATTACTTAGTTACTTTCCACCACTGAAATTAAATACAATAAAATAAACAAACGGTTAACAATGAACACACACAGAGACATTCGAACATGGGGCTAAATATGTATTGTTTTACAAAATATTATGGCGATTTTTATTATTATTTACTATAGTCCTACTAGACCCCAATAAAGTACATCTGGCCACAAAAGATCACAGGATCTACTGAATGTGAAGGAGGCCTACTGGGTGGAAGCCACACTGTGTGTCGTATAGGCTCAATATGTCAGTTTGACACATTCAGTAGATCTCGTGATCTTTTATAGCCAGATGTAATTTCTTGGGGTCTAGTAAAAAGAAAATTCTGTAACATTTTGTAAAGAAATACATAATTTGCCCCATGCTCGAATGCCCCCGCCCCCGCCCCCCTGTCAAAAACCGCTAACATCCCTAAAACGAAAGAAAGCAGCAAATGAAGAATTAACACTCATCTTTTACTTTCTCTGATAACAACCTAAAACTTGGTTGAAAACTAAAGTTGTCCTTTAAGTACAGTTGAGGTATTTGTACTTTACTTGAGTATTTCCAATTTCCAGTACTTTTACTCCACTACATCTCAGAGCCAAAATGTTTTATTTTACTTCACTACAATTATTTGAAAACTTTAGTTACTGGTTACTTTGGATATTTTAATTTAGATTAGAAAACATACATTAACCACTTCAACCCTATACATTTCGGCCGTTGGAAAAATTTCAATCGATTTTCTACACATTTTGAACTTGAGAAATGGCATATTCTGCACAATGAGTACTTTTACTTTTAGTACTTTAAGTAAATTTTTATGCCGATACTAAAGTACATTTTCAATTCCGTACTTTTACTCATAACGAAGTAGTTCTAAATTGCAGTATTGGTACTTTACTTTTACTTAAGCAAATCAATTGCGTACTTTTTCCACCACTGGTTCTCATATAGTGGGGTCCACAGGGCGCCCTTCATGGGGGGGGGGGGGGGGGGGACTTCCAGGAAAGGGGGTCCCAATCAAGTGATTGATATGAACCACCTGTAGCTCAGAGAGTTATTATGGGGGGGGGGGGGGGGGTCTGTTCTCTGGCCTAATGCATACCAAACCTTTCAAGTCTGGAACAAAAGCCCAGAAAAATACAACTGTCCTTCTAATAATTAAGAGTGAAGACGTTCCAGTTTGTGTTAGTTCTTCAAATGTAACACCGGTCATTTCTTCTGCACTGTAATTCGTGCGCGCGCGTGCGTGCCTGTGTTAGTTTAACATTTCAGCGTTAGACAATGCCATTAAAGGTCATTTATTTAAAGTGCAGCTGGGTGGGGGAGTGATTTTAACATTTAAAGAACAAGCAATGTTATTAAAAACTGTGGGATTACATAAACCAGGGAGGACAGCAGCCACGGGTGAACACAGCACAGCCAGACAACCTTTGCTAGTGCCGTGGGGTTTTTTGTTGGTCAAAACAAGATGTTTGCGGTTTTAAGACCATTTCTTTCGCGGGTGAAACCCCCCCAAATTTTGCAACCAATTAATTGTAAAACCTGCAAAAAGTACCTAAAAACCAATTTAGACCTGAGGCCGATTCTATACAAAATGTCTTCTACATGATGACAGTTTTGTGGTTCTCAAACTATTTCATGTCAAGGACCCCCAGAACTTATGTGAAATTGGTTATGGATATGTTGTTCCTTGCAGGGAAACCCCCCCCTCCCAGAAGGTTAGCTCTGAAAGAATATATGTTCAAAGATTTGCGCCACATTTCCACAACTTTTCAAAAAAAGCAGAGCTTGTAGACCTGATATTTTTCAATAGCTCGCCCAGAAGTCTGCTGTCACCCAGGTGGATATGTTGATCTGAGCCCCCATTCCAAAGCGCCATGCAGCGCTCGCCCAGCAGTCTGCTGTCACCCAGGCGGATGCGTGCACGCTTCTCGCCCTCTAGGGCGATGACGCTTCTCGCTCTATAGGGCGATGACGCTTCTCGCCCTCTAGGGCGATGACGCTTCTCGCCCTCTAGGGCGATGACGCTTCTCGCCCTCTAGGGCGAGGTCGCTTCTCGCCCTATAGCGCGATGACGCTTCTCGCCCTCTAGGGCGATGACGCTTCTCGCTCTATAGGGCGATGACGCATCTCGCCCTCTAGGGCGAGGTCGCTTCTCGCCCTATAGGGCGATGACGCTTCTGGCCCTCTAGGGCGATGACGCTTCTCGCCCTCTAGGGCGAGGTCGCTTCTCGCCCTATAGGGCGATGACGCTTCTCGCCCTCTAGGGCGATGACGCTTCTCGCCCTCTAGGGCGAGGTCGCTTCTCGCCCTATAGGGCGATGACGCTTCTCGCCCTCTAGGGCGATGACGCTTCTCGCCCTATAGGGCGATGACGCTTCTCGCCCTCTAGGGCGATGACGCTTCTCGCCCTCTAGGGCGATGACGCTTCTCGCCCTCTAGGGCGATGACGCTTCTCGCCCTCTAGGGCGATGACGCTTCTCGCCCTCTAGGGCGATGACGCTTCTCGCCCTCTAGGGCGATGACGCTTCTCGCCCTCTAGGGCGATGACGCTTCTCGCCCTCTAGGGCGATGACGCTTCTCGCCCTCTAGGGCGATGACGCTTCTCGCCCTCTAGGGCGAGGTCGCTTCTCGCCCTATAGGGCGATGACGCTTCTCGCCCTCTAGGGCGATGACGCTTCTGGCCCTCTAGGGCGATGACGCTTCTCGCCCTCTAGGTCGATGACGCTTCTCGCCCTCTAGGGCGAGGTCGCTTCTCGCCATTTAGGGCGATGACGCTTCTCGCCCTCTAGGGCGAGGTCACTTCTCGCCCTCTAGGGCGAGGTCGCTTCTCGCCCTCTAGGGCAATGACGCTTCTCGCCCTCTAGGGCGAGGTCGCTTCTCGCCCTCTAGGGCGATGACGCTTCTCACCCCCTAGGGCGAGGTCACTTCTCACCCTCAGGCGTCTTACTGAGGCCGATAAAAAAAAAAAAAGAAAAAAAAGGGGCTTCTAAATCCCAACACTTTTCTGTGGGGGCTCAACCTTTTTCATGTCAAGGACCCCCAGAATTGTCTGCATTTGGCCAGCGCACCCTCATCTGAAAGTATTTTGTTCCAGCCCTAGATCTACAAGCTACGAGCTCGTTAGATCTGCTACTTTACTTTTTCCAACAGCTGAAGCATGAAATGTGGTTATAAAAAAGCTATAAGGTGACACGGACGCATTTCCCGTCCAAAATAAGTTAAACGCAACGTACCTTTCGGCCCACGTCCGTCCACATAAAGTGCCCGTGCAGAACGACCGGCATATGCTGCAACCTTCTACGACATTCTCAGTCTAAATTGGACATGATGGCACGGCGCCATGCAGATCCTCATTAAGAGCCTTCCTGTAATAGGTCCGTTCTCCGTTGGCTCTCTCAGACCGTTTCGTTGGCCCCCGGTCATTACTCCCGGTCCGTCCGTCCAAGGCTGCGATGGGATTCACTAATGAGAAACGTCAAGATCAAGGTTAAAATATGCGGAACGTCATGGAACGGTACAAACTTAGATAGCATTTAATACAGACGTATAGCATGTTTCGTATATAGACAGCACTAGCATTGCATTTTATGTAGTCATAGCATTTTATAGTATATAAATCGTATAGTATATATAGTTTATTTATATGTATAGTTTCATTATATAGCTATTACACTGAGAGAAATTAAACCAAATGCACAATTTAGGGTCCGTTTTGTTCCACCTGTACACTCTCTGCAAGAGTTACAGACCCATAAGGGTCCAACTTGGTTCCACCTGTACACTCTCTGCATGAGTTACAGACCCTTAAGGGTCCAATTTGGTTCCTATACTATATCTACCGTATATCATTTAGCAGGGGAAACCCTAGAAGTCTCTCAAGGACCCCTCTGACTCTCCCCCCCCCCCCCCCAATAATAAAAAACACATCTCTGACTCCCCCCCCCCCCAATAATAAAAAACATCTGACTCTCCCCCCCAATAATAAAAAACACATATCTCTGACTCTCCCCCCCAATAATAAAAAACACATCTCTCTGACTCTCCCCCCCCAATAATAAAAAACACATCTCTCTGACTCTCCCCCCCAATAATAAAAAACACATCTCTCTGACTCTCCCCCCCCCCAATAATAAAAAACACATCTCTCTGACTCCCCCCCCCCCCAATAATAAAAAACACATCTCTCTGACTCTCCCCCCCCATAATAAAAAACACATCTCTCTGACTCCCCCCCCCCCCATAATAAAAAACACATCTCTCTGACTCCCCCCCAATAATAAAAAACACATCTCTCTGAATCTCCCCCCCTCCCAATAATAAAAAACACATCTCTCTGACTCTCTCCCCCCCCCCCCCCAATAATAAAAAACACATCTCTCTGACTCTCCCCCCCCCCCCCAATAATAAAAAACACATCTCTCTGACTCTCCCCCCCAATAATAAAATACACATCTCTCTGACTCTCCCCCCCCAATAATGGCCGCCGGACGGCGTCTCTGGGGGCGGGTTGAATATATCGCTGGCTGCATGTGGCTCTTTGCATTAAGGACTTAAGGGGCAGATTAATTACATGCCAGAGAGAGAGAGAGAGAGAGAGAGAGAGAGAGAGAGAGAGAGAGAGAGAGAGAGAGAGAGAGAGAAAACATGACTAATGGAAAGCAGCCTGCAGGGACAAGTGACAACTATACAGCATAATGAGTTGGAAACGGAGCTGGGAGATGCATGAGATGGAGCAGGGCCGTGCAGAGAGCACTGAGGGGGCCGGGGCTCAAAGCCCAGAAAAGGGCACATATTAGGGCGCGCGTAGCGCACATGTGTGGGCGCGCGTAGCCCACATGTGTGGGCGCGCGTAGCGCACATGTGTGGGCGCGAGCGTAGCGCACATGTGTGGGCGCGCGCGTAGCGCACATGTGTGGGCGCGCGCGTAGCGCACATGTGTGGGCGTGCGGAGCGCACACCGATTTCCGGGGGTGGTCTTTTTGTGGGGACCGTCCCTTGTGTCATTTCAAGTCATTGGACAGTAAAATAAGCGATATGTTCTCTTTAGTCTGAAACTAAAACTGACTGATGGCAGCCAGCACATTAAAAGTATAATTAATTATGATAGTGGCATTATCATTAGTATTCGTCTTGAAGGGCCAATGGCACTTGGCCCCACACAAGCCCTTATTGGCCCCCACACAAGCAGTTATTGGCCCCCCCACACAAGCAGTTATTGGCCCCCCACACAAGCAGTTATTGGCCCCCACACAAGCAGTTATTGGCCCCCACACAAGCCCTTATTGGCCCCCACACAAGCAGTTATTGGCCCCCACACAAGCAGTTATTGGCCCCCACACAAGCCCTTATTGGCCCCCACACAAGCAGTTATTGGCCCCCACACAAGCAGTTATTGGCCCCCACACAAGCAGTTATTGGCCCCAACACAAGCACTTATTGGCCCCCACACAAACCCTTATTGGCCCCCACACAAGCCCTTATTGGCCCCCACACAAGCCCTTATTGGCCCTCCACACAAGCCCTTATTGGCCCTCCACACAAGCAGTTATTGGCCCCCACACAAGCAGTTATTGGCCCCCACACAAGCCCTTATTGGCCCCCACACAAGCCCTTATTGGCCCCCACATAAGCC
>NC_139717.1:20996870-21026730 GCF_964188405.1 Protomyctophum parallelum | reverse complement strand
GTTTTTGCATGGGGCAACACAGGGGCCAGCATGGGGCCACACAGGGGCCAGCATGGGGCAACACAGGGGCCACACAGGGGCCAGCATGGGGCAACACAGGGGCCAGCATGGGGCCACACAGGGGCCAGCATGGGGCAACACAGGGGCCACACAGGGGCCAGCATGGGGCCACACAGGGGCCAGCATGGGGCAACACAGGGGCCAGCATGGGGCCACACAGGGGCCACACAGGGGCCAGCATGGGGCCACACAGGGGCCAGCATGGGGCCACACAGGGGCCAGCATGGGGCCACACAGGGGCCAGCATGGGGCAACACAGGGGCCAGCATGGGGCCACACAGGGGCCAGCATGGGGCCACACAGGGGCCACACAGGGGCCACACAGGGGCCAGCATGGGGCCACACAGGGGCCACACAGGGGCCAGCATGGGGCAACACAGGGGCCAGCATGGGGCCACACAGGAGTCAGCATGGGGCCACACAGGGGCCACACAGGGGTCAGCATGGGGCCACACAGGGGCCAGCATGGGGCAACACAGGGGCCAGCATGGGGCAACACAGGGGCCAGCATGGGGCAACACAGGGGCCAGCATGGGGCCACACAGGAGTCAGCATGGGGCCACACAGGGGCCACACAGGGGTCAGCATGGGGCCACACAGGGGCCACACAGGGGTCAGCATGGGGCCACACAGGGGCCACACAGGGGCCAGCATGGGGCCACACAGGGGTCACCATGGGGCCACACAGGGGCCACACATGGGCCAGCATGGGGCCACACAGGGGCCAGCATGGGTCCAGCATGGGGCCACACAGGGTCCAGCATGGGGCCACACAGGGTCCAGCATGGGGCCACACAGGGTCCAGCATGGGGCCACACAGAGGCCAGCATGGGGCCACACAGAGGCCAGCATGGGGCCACACAGAGGCCAGCATGGGGCCACACAGAGGCCAGCATGGGGCCACACAGGGGCCAGCATGGGGCCACACAGGGGCCAGCATGGGGCCAAACAGGGGCCAGCATGGGGCCACACAGGGGCCAGCATGGGGCCACACAGGGGCCACACAGAGGCCAGCAAAATATTTTTGAGACGTGGGTCCATTATAATGTCGGGCTGGTCCTTTACATTGAGCACCATCGACAACAAACTGCTCATGTTCATGCTCATCAACAAACCCATGTTTCTATATAAGTGGTTCTCAAACTATTTCATGTCAAGGAGCCCCAGAATTATATGTAATTGGCAGCCCATCTCAAAATATTATTCCAGGGAAAAGCGTTCACTAGTCTCAAAGAATATATATATATATATATATATATATATATATATATATATATATATATTCAAAAGACTCGCGCCGCATTTTCAAGATTCTTTCGAAAATGGCAGACCTACTAAGCTCGTAGCGCGGCAAGATCTGCTATTTTTTCCAATAGCTAAAGTATATCATATTATGCTTTAAAACCTTCCCCTCCTGAACGGGTTAAAATGGAGCGTGTAGCGGAGCCAAGGCCTGTCAGGATTACACCCCGCTTCATTATGAGTAAACAAATCACGCCTCTGACTCAACCCTCTGTTCCTATAACTGCCCTGTTCCGGGGTGGAGGTGAGCTGACATATTGGCTCCTCTGAACACGGAAGGAGGGCTAATTTACATGTGCGCTTTCACCGGGGGGTGGGTGGGTAGGGGCGGTGTCCCTCCCTAAATTATGAGTCGGCAGGGTCCACTTAACCCATTAAGGCTTGCAAGACCCCGATTACATACAAGTCTCTCTCTCTCTCTCTGTTGTCAGACAGAGTTGAGCTGCCATTGATTGTAAGAGACACAGGGAGGAGGTGAATGAAGGTGAACACGGACATTGCTGTTCCTTGGAGTGGTTGTACCACTCAAAAAAACAAAAGTGACGCGCACGCACACACACACACCAATGTAAAAAAAAATCACAATATTTTGATTTAGTCTTAGTCTTTTGAATAACATAACACACCATTTAGTCTTATAGTCCCATTTAGTCTTCTGTGAAAAACCTTAGTCGACTTAGTCTTAGTCAACAAAAGACACACACACACAGTCACACACACACACACACACAGGCCTGTCCCACCAGAGCCCACAGACATGAAGCTGCTGACCTCCAGTGGTTCCAGTCCAACATGATCTGCACCCGTGGTGGAAAAAGCACTCACATGTAGAGTATCAATGCTGCATCGTAGAAATATTCTGTTACGGGGGGTAAAATTCCGGAAATTCCAAATTCACTTTGGTGTTTTTTAAGACCCATTTAGACCTGAGGCCGATTCTACAAACGATGGCTTCTATAAATCCTGACAGTTTTCAGTGGTTCTCAAACCTTTTTCATGTCAAGGACCCCCAGAATTATCTGTATTTGGCCGTGGACCCCCATCTGAAAATATGTTGTTCCAGAGACCCCCCCCCCCCCCCGAAGCAAAGATTGGAGTTAAAAAACGTTCGCTCTGAAATAATATATATTCAAAGATTTGCACTACATTTCCACGATTTAAAAGTGCCGCACTACGAGCTTGCAGGTCTGCTGTTTTTCAATAGCTAAAGTGTAACGGAGCTTAAAATGCCGCGCTATGAGCTCGTAGATCTGCTGTTTTCCAATAGCTAAGGTGTCAACAGAGCTTAAAAAATGCTCAATGCCAAAAAGACAGAATGCCGTGCTTCTGAATGAAGACTCTGTTCGTTCACCCAACCACCCGCTCCATGGATACGGCAGTGACATCAAAGAAATAAAATATCTTGGATCATACGTCGTATAGTCAGTATAGCAGAAAAAGGGACTTCTTGACAAGGAAAAGGACAGGCCTGCAGGAGCGCTTGTAATAATAAGCTTATATTTCTCATATCTTATATGGCACAGTCGGACATCTCAAGAGCTATATACCAAGATCAACCTGTTCAAAGCCTCGTCTCAGTTGTTGTGGCAGAAAGAAGACACTGCTGCCACAGAGCAAAAAGACCAGGTCATGTCGGATAAATAGCAGACCTACAAGCTCGTAGCGCTATGAGATGGTAGATCTGCTATTTTTCAATAGCTAAAGCATAACATAATGCTTACACCAAAAAGGGGTTCCCGCCCCAAAATGGGTTAAAACACCAAAAGGGGTTCCCGGCTCCAGAATGGGTTAAAAAGTACAAAACGTAGAAAAGCGCCCATTTCACAAGTTTTCAAATGTATAACAATCTTTGAAAATAATAGCACAAGCTCTGTGTGCTGTCGAACCAGCTTTCTTTTTTTTTCTTTTTCTTTTGGTATTCACACAGCCAGCAATGGGTAGAACGTCGCCCCCTAAAATAATTAGTCACATCTAGGGGCAGGGTTAGCTTTGTCATTGGTGGAAGAAAAAAAAACCCAATGACAAAACCAATCAGGAAGCAGACAGGCGAATCGACCAATGACAAAACTAGGAAAATCTGTGAATGCAGATTGCAGCGCCCCTAGATGTGTCACAGTCAGAGACTACATTGTTTTTTTGGGAGCGTTCTACCCATTGCTGGCAGGTTCTGAATACCAAAAAAGAAAAAGAAGTCATAAAAAAGTGAACATATATTATTGCTTATAGCAGCTTTAACCCTCTAACACCCGCATTAATTTCTACTTGCAAAAAATAGATTTCAACCTTACTACTACTTTGTACTACTAGGACTAAGACTAAAACATATGTTAAAAAAAATAATAATAATAAAGTTTGATGAAAAATGTATAATAATTATATAATAATATAATAAATTAATAATTTACATTTTGGGGATATCTTTCACAATAATGAATCAAACATGTTCTAGACATTCTAATGATCACAAAAAAACATTTATTACAATTATTTTACCTACTTTTATTAGGGTAAAGGTCAAAAGTCAAAAAAATGTTCAAAATTGCACAGAGTCCAGACATTTTTTATTTGTGTGAATTTCAGCCTCTGTGGGGGGTATTTATATGCAAATATCATGACCAATGGCATTGAAATGGCATTGCAATGAACATCACTGATGACGTTTAGCTGAAAAAAGAACAGACTAAAAAAAAAAAACTTTAGTAATTAAATTAAATTAAATTGTTGCTAAAAAGCAACGCTGGGTCTTAGAGGGTTAAGACGAACACAACCGAGAAAAGAAAGGAGAAAAAAAAACACCACTTGCCTCTACTTTGCTTACAGTATAAATTTAACCTTGACGGAATAATTTATGAACAGAGATGGAGGACTTTGCTTTCCTTACTATACTTATACTTCCACCACACTAAATATGGACAACATCCCGTCTCAGTCATAACACTTTATTAATAGCAGCACAGGGTGTGGCACAGCCTCTCTGTGACTTCATACCTCTCCACTCTGTAATGCATTCACCTTCACAGGGTCCATCCATACTGTCGTTAATAAATGGATAAAACAAGGAAAGAGTACTGCCGGGGGGGGGGGGGGGGGTTTCTGTACTGGTGCCGAGACCATTTAGGCCCGACGTCGAAAAAAGAAAAAACGTTGGCTCTGAAAGAATATATATTCAAAGATTTTTGCCGCATTCTCTTTACGATTTAAAAGAAATTGCAGACCTACAAGCTCGCACTCGGTGCCACACTATGAGCCTGTAGATCTGCTATGTTGCGCTGACTGGCTCACTAATCAGTGACACATTCACACATTCAGTTCAAATAACAAAATTTGATTTTTTTGGAGGTGACTAATGAAAAGTGAACAAATGTATTTTCATACTCTTGCCACCCCAGTATTGGTTGGTTGGGATGGGACCCGGTTTGTATAAGCTTGGTTTTACTGTACCAAACAGGCATAGTTGTTTCTAGGAGTGGGGGGGCGAGGGGGGCAGCCCTACCCCGTGGGGCCCACGTCAAGGTCAAGGTCAAGTTTATTCATACTATGATGTTTGGAATGGGCAACTGGACTGGGCAACTGGACTTTACATGGCCCGCGACCCGCAATTGTATTTGCGTGCGCATGAGACTGGACCATGGTCTTATTCAAAAATGTGTGGATCTTCAGCATTTCTAGTTGAGGACCCCTGGCCTAGACTATACAGCAGCACTTCTCAAAACCGTTTTTTGGCTCATGACACGCTTGCAAATATCTTTTTTTTTCTCCATCCAAGTAGGGCTTCACGATATGGACCCAATTTCATATCGATATTTCTATGCCAAATATTGCGATATCGAAAGCAGCATCTACAAAGATAGCGGAACTATAGATCGATAGCAGTTATCTTTTGAAAAGTCATGAAAATGTGTGCAATTCTTGGAATATATATGGGAGTGTGTTTAGCTTTAATGTTTTGAAAGTGGGGACGCACGCACGCACACACAGCTGTCATTACACATTCTACGCGACGATGAATTATCAAACAAAGAATTGTGTTTTTTTTTTTCTATGAACACTGGAGCATATTATGAAAAAGTTACGACAAAACATCCAAAATATGAAGAAATGTCTGGCATATTAAGTAACTTAGTAAGAAACAAGAAATTACTGTCTCCGTTGTGTGTGTGTGTGTGTGTGTCCAACCATATTAGTCTGATTATTATTTTACTAACGAGTATGTTTGTGTGTCTCAACTTTGAGACGTTCGTTTCCGACGTTCTGTGTGTGGTTCAATGACTGTTTTGCTGTGCATTACATCTGCTACCTCCACTATTTCCACTCGAAAAGATTACGGACGAAATTACACTAAATACTTGTGATCATGTCAATCAATTGCAAATAGACGATTATGTGATAATCTAGAAGGTTTGTATACTGCAACACGTGCTCGTGATTGAAATTATATTTCTCAATCTCAATATGCTATTATTTCTACACACGAGTTAGTGTTGGATTGTATACTTTGACACGGCAATGGTAAGTTAACCCATTTTGACCTGAGATCAGATTCTAAAAATGTCTTCTACATCCTGACACTTTTCTGAAAAAGCTATGTTTCTATGTCAGTCGTTCTTCAATTTTTTCAAAAAATAGCAGACCTAGGGCATTAAGCAACAGCGACTAGTAAATCCACTAGTCGACCTTGTTGGTACTAGTTGATGAGTAAAAAAATATATATTTTTTGTTTTATCCCCGATTTTGTAGGCCTCAAGATCAGGTAGATTATAGTTATAGTCACCAATGTACACAGTTTTTAAATGTACAAATATTTATTTCCAAAAAAAGAAAAAAATGATTTTATTTTTCTTAGATTTTTCAAAAGTATCAGACCTACAAGCTCGTAGTGCACCACTCGGTGGCGCGCTATGAGCGCGCTTACGAGCTTGTAGATATGCTATTTTTTTTTTAAATCAAAGAACGACTGACATAGAAACACAGCTTTTTCAGAAAACTGTCAGGATGTAGAAGACATTCTTAGGATCTGATCTCAGGTCAGAATGGGTTAAATCACATACAGTCTCTCTGGAGCATTTTGAAGGTGGTGGAAGAGTTTGGCTGACTTGAGAGACCATGACACCAATTAGTGAACAACATGGCAGCTAAATACCCCGTTCTTTAAAGCCCCCTCTTTGACATTAAAGCCCTGACTCATGAACTTAACCCAGCCCTTTTGGTGTTATAGCATTACGTTATGCTTTAGCTATTTAAAAATAGCAGACCTACAAGCTCGTAGCGCGCCACTTGTAGGTCTGCTATTTTTGAAAAAATCGAAGAACGACTGACATAGAAACACAGCTTTTTCAGAAACTGTCAGGATATAGAAGACATGTTTTGAATCTGATCTCAGGTCAGAATGGTAAACTGTCGGGATATAGAAGACATTTTCAGGTCAGAATGGGTTAATGGAGAACGGGTCCCTGCTGTCAGGTTAGGTTGACATCAGAGCCTCAGACCGATGCCTTTGTGAGAACTAGTGGGGTGTCAAAAATAATCGATTTGGCGATTCGGCCGTGCAGCGATACAATGACATGATCAGCGACAATCGAAGTCTAAATACAATTATATATAATATTTATAAGTTAACTATGGAATCGTGCATTTGTCGCCAGTTGGTCTGTTGGCCGGGGCACCATATATGGCGCCCAGGTCTCGTGACATCAAGTGACATCATCAGGGATGGAGATGTGGAGACCTGCTAATGGATAATATTGTGGATCTGTTATTTTGTGGATGGACGTTTACACGTTCCCTGTGACATATTCTTCATATTCCAGGTGTCCTGCATAATTATGAATTGCCCTATGCCCCTGTATTTTTCATGTGCCTTATAGGTCACCCTGTTCCACTGAGTTTTCATCTCACTTCTCCCCCAGCCAGCGTGTAGATAAAATAATTGTTTTGTTTCCGTTTGCCATAACACCCAGCGTCTCTGTGAACATGCTATTTTGTCCTTGGTCTATATGCCCAGAGCAGACAGCCAGGCTCCGACTAACTAGTGTCCAGTTATGAACTACAATTCACCTTTAAACTACATATCCCATTGCATTATGCTTCCTGATTTGGATAGTAAGTAACAGTGAATCTTCCCATGGTTGTCTGACACGTAAGATCTGTGTAAACGTACTCTATCTTGATTACAATGATATATATACTGTACTGTCTCCATTTTGAGAGACGGTAGAGAGACCTTTTTCCACCATGTCTATTTTGGACGTGGTGGGAGACTTTTTGTATTTTGGCTGTATGTGGATCCATTTCTGTGCTCTCTGAACCAAAATGAATTGGCTAAAACCTAATGCTCTGACTGGAAATCAATTATTTCTGTGGACTCATCTATTCATCATTGGGTATTTAAAGGTGATATAGACAAGTTTTCAGCCAAAATCTAAAATATATATAAATGTATTTGTTTGGCCTTTTCCACCTCTATCTTTCCCTATATTATGATGCTGAGGTGTATGCTGAATGCACTGTTTATATCCACTACAGTTTACTACTCGGGACGTCGGAGGGGATTTAAACTTTTAGCCAATTGCAGCGCGAGGCTGTGACTGTGTGTTCAACCCAGTAGTATTATAATGAAATCCTTCCTCTTCGATGTCTCCCTTTTGACTCATACATGTCCATTCAAATATCAAACTCTAGACGGGCCTGCCCCAAGGTTATTAGTGCAGCCTCTCAACAGGACCAAAAATAAAGTCACTGCCCTAGCTGTACAGTACGAGCATGTGAATGATGTGACAAATAATTTTAAATAAACACCTTGAGCACATGAAATGCTCTTCAAAAAACAAATCACATCACTGTGTATACATGATGGCATATAAATACTTATCTTTAGGCAAACTACATAAGGAAGTGCTGTGTTGTTGTGTCATTGTCACAGAGAGCTGCTGTTGAGTTGCACTTTTGGGTGGAGCTCATGCTCACATTCCAATGTGCTTGTCAGCTGACTCAGCTCTATTCAAAAACTGATAGTACCTGCTACAGTAAATACCTGAGAACATGGGTGGGTGCAAGTTTGATTCAAGCCACCAGCCAGACGCTGGGAACATTTTGCGGTGGCTAGTAGTAAGATCATCTGCTCCACTATACCAGTCAATTTTACCACACATACAACCGTCATTTTTGTTTGGACAAATACCGAGTGTGGCTTCTGAATTATGGGACTAGAACAGTCCCCCTCTGTGGCCCACAAATTAAAAAATATTAGTTTTGTACGACCTTACAGATAAAGTTGGCATAATGTGTGAATATGACTCACCACAAAATAACTAATTTGGACATTAGCCTATTGTTCTGCGGCTCTCTCGGACAGTGCTTTATCAGCAGTGGTAGTCTAGTGGGAACCAGTGTTGTTTTTGACTGGTAGTCATAGTCTTTGGAATGAAAACTAATTTAGTTTTAGTCACCTGGAATGTTTTAGTGTTAGTCTTGTTTTAGTCGACTAAATACCATAAGATTGTAGTCAACTAAATCGACAGTTGATTTAGTCGATTAAAATTTATTTTGGTGGGTCTTGATGCCGTCGCAATGGGTGATTTTTACACTTGCTGAAAATAGCCAATCTACAAGTTCACAACGCGTCGCAGGCTGCGACGCGTTGTGAACTTGTAGATTGGCTATTTTCAGCAAGCGTGAGCTTGTAGATCAGCTATTTGCACATGCAACCAAGTGTAAAATGAATTATACTTGATCTCTTGTCCACTAGTCCCTTCCTAACATTTTAGTCTAGTTTTTATTTGTTGACGAAATTGTCAGTATATTTAGTCTTAGTTTTAGTCACCATAGCTTAGTTTTCATTTAGTTTGTCAGTGAAAAAAGGTGATCGGCGAACATCTTTCGTCTTGGTTTTAGTCGACAAAAACAACACTGGTGGGGAAGTTGGGAACCAGATGGCTAACTGCGTATTAGACTAGATTTCACTGCACATACTTGACAATGTGACAAATGAAGCCACTTGAATGTCAAATAGTAGACTACTTTGGACAATCGCAGTTAAGACAACATGTACAGTTTTACTGTACTTGTTCCATTTGTACACTCTCAAGAGTTAAATTTAACATTGATTTTACAATATAAATTGGGCGCCCCAGAGATAGACTAATGCAAGTCAAACCTTGAAATTAAAACGGGTTGAGAATCACTGCTGAAAATCTTCTCTCGTGGGGGGGGGGTGCCTGGCATATCTTTTCAAATGGGGGTCCGCGGGCTAATTAGTGTCAACAACAACAACACAACAACAAAACGATAGTTACTTCTGTAACTCTGTGATGTGACAAGCTGATTCTGACAACTACAGTATACGCCTACTACAATATGAACTAGTGATGATTCGTTCGTGCATGCATGCACCTCTTGGTACCACAGCACCTCAAAGGCACTTAAAACAAGGCCTTTAGACTTCCCAAAACAAACTGGCCAGGCTACTACTTGGACTCACCCCCCGGACCCACCTCACCCACCCCTGTCCACTTTGACAGGCTGGAATGGCTTAGGGTCGACGACAGAGTACAGCATCTTGCAATGGGTCTGGTCCACAAGACTCGCTACAACACCCATGTAGTAAGTAAGTAAGTAGCCTTGCCGAGCTATGGGGCCCATAGGGCAGGAGCCTATCTCCCGTTTCTGTAGCGTGAGGAAGCTTGATGTACAAGTACACCCCCTGGACATGACGCTAGTATGTCGCAGGGACTTACCCCCAATCCAACCCTTGATGCTGAGTATCAAGCAGGGAGGCACTGGGTCCCATTTTTATAGTCTTTGGTATGACCCGGCCGGGAATTGAACCCCGACCTCCCAGTCTCAGGGCGGACACTATAACCACAAGGCCACTGAGCTGTTAAGATACCCATGTACCTGTCTAAATACTTCCTTAATGTCAACGAAGTCCCCACACACAACAAGTTCAACAAACCATGTGCAACCCAGATTCGGCACAAACAAGGGACTAAATTATTTTCGCTCCTATGCCACCAAAATGTGGAACGTCCTACCAACAGTCATTAAGACATGTGAATCCCTAGCCCCGTCAAAGAGCGCAGACAGGCGTTATCCACGTTGTTTATGTTTTATGTATGTCCGCGTACCAGGTGGCAGCATACTGCTGGAACAGGACCCAATGGTCTGTGTCGTCAAAAAGTCAGAAACTTCAGTACCATTGGGTTCTGCTTGGAGGGCTAGTGAATCCCTTGACTCGTTCAAACTTTGACTATATAGTAGCCCTGGAACATGACTGCCATGATAATTATCATGACAGTCATGCAGTAACTTTGCCCTGTTTTTTGCAGCCGCTGCATTTACAAGATTTCCGTATATTTAAACATTCAGATTTCAAATATAAAGTACTCACAAAGTTTCCCACGGGTGTTAGTTAGTAGCAGCGCGAGCGATTAGAATTGCTGCGTCCCGCGTTCTTTAATAAAAAGCATTTTTGTCCGAGCTCTCCGGCTACTTTTTTCAAACGGGGTTCGTTTGGGAAATCCACAGTTGCACACCGGGAGCGCACTAGCCTATTAGTCTGTATTGGCAGGGCGGTCAGCGTACCTATATCGAACACACCGAGTGCCACCCTCCTCCCGACCGATAGGGGCGCGTAGTTGAAAGCCAATGGAAAACTAACACCTCGGATAAAAATGCTTTTTATTAAACAACGCGGGATGCAGAAATTCTAATCGCTGGCGCTGCTACTAACTAACACCCGTGGGACACTTTGTGAGTACTTTATATTTGAAATCTGAATGTTTATATATTTTAATTATTTGTAAATGTAGCGTCTGCAAAGACCAGGGTGAAGTTACGTCATGACCCTCGTATGAATACGAGGGTCATGTTTACAGGGCTAACTATATAGAAGTGTCTATTTGTACGTCTCTAAATGTTTTGATGAATTGAACAAGGTAGACCCTCTTGTAAACAAGTGTAATACTTAATTGGGTCGTCCACTCACAGTTAACAGTCTTTGTATTGAGCTGTGCTTGAAATGTACTGTAATTCTGCAAACTGTTAATACATACATACTTCAAACAATCAATCCATCTCCACCCCACACCAAACAAAACAAAACGACAGAACTTGCACCAAAAACGAATTTCAGTTTGATGTGACATAAAGCTAACTAATACCCTACTACAAATGGCGTGATGATGATATGATAACAGCTAAGAAGAAGCCTTTAAGTGGCTCTTTAACCCCACACTACAATGTATAGCCCGCAGATAGTGTTTAAATAATAAATGATAACACTGAATCGGCACCACCGTCCGTCACGCATAATGGCAGCTATATAGGACAATGCTAAAGCTAAAACAGTTGACAGCAGCCTGGGCTGAAGCAGCATGTAAACAAAGCCACAATGCTAACAGCCCTATAGCATAGCCACCACCGGGGCTAGTAGTAGGAGGCTAACGTCAGAGCAGAAAGGTGTAAAAGAGAAAGAGAAACACCAAACTCACAGTAGTACGCCACGACAGGGTCTCTCTTGTCATGCTCCTGGGCCGTCCGGAGGTGGTGCTGGATGCCTTTGAACTGGGGCGGTAGAGCCATGTCGGTGGGGTTTTTTTTATATACTGTAGTACAAGTCACAATTTAAACAACACGGATATTAAACATCAATGAAAGTACACACACAACACAGTTGTCCCGTTGTTGTTGTCAAGCGAAGAGTGCCCCAGCTGTCGCTATGCACTTCCGCCTTGGTGTCCAATAGGAGACGCTTCTGGCGGCGCGGACGCGATGACGTCGGGGGACGGACGTACAGGCGCACCTACTTTGGAGCGCTTCTTTCGGCTTCATAAAGAAAGAATGGGGGGAAAAAAAAGAAAAAGTCTATAAAAACAGTGGTAGAACAATAATTTTCAAATGATCTGCATTTGCTGATCTGAGAGTACTCTGAAGTGATTGATTGATTGATTGATTGATTGATTGATTGATTGATTGATTGATTGATTGATTGATTGATTGATTGATTGATTGATTGATTGACAGTTTTGGAGAATTACAGTACATTTCAACTTAAGCACAACTCAATACAAGACTGTTAACTGTGGACGACACCATAAAGCATTACACTTTCGTCCACCATGTTCAATTTATCATAACATTTAGAGACATACTAAATATATACTACTATATAGCGAAAAATAGGAAATCATCATAGAGGAAGTAAAAAGGGAAAGAAACATACAGTGAGGGGAAAAAGTGAAATATATCAAACTGCTGCATTAATAAAAAATACTTACTTTTGCAAAATGATAGGCTGCAAAATTACATTATAATAATAATATAATAATAATTGCCACACAACAGCTCTAAGGTATATTAATGACTTAGTAAAATGTTGAAAATGAGTTGAATGCCCCTTTAAAGGTGCCAACGTAAAAGTGTTCCCAATTTTTGTAAATGTGTAAAGAGAGTGCAACTCCTCCCCCCCCCCCCCCAACTAAAAAAATTGCTGATCTACAAGCTCACAACAACGTGCGGCGAATCCACACATTGTGAGCCTTGTAGATCAGCCATTTTCGAATTGCCGAGGTATAGAAAATAGTGATTGAGTGAGAAGTCGCGAGATCGCTTCTATTTTAGTATGTTGGATTCAGGTAAATGTGTATTTTCTGACATTTAACCACTTAAAACCCTCTATTTTTCTGTGAATGTTACCCCAAGAATAGCGATACTAGGGTAAAATAAATAATGATTGATAATACAAAATAATAAAGTTTCATATGGCTGCATGCCTGCAGTAATAAGTATGAAGATTATTATATTAAGGCACAGAGGAGGCCAATTGTGCATGGTTCTACAATTGGCCTCCTCTGTGCTTTAATATAATATTTTTTTCTACTTGACTATGCTCTACAAATGTATAGCTTACGTCAGTAGATGTGGGGGTTCGGGGTAGTGTCTGTGACTACTCTGATTACCTTCATTGCAAAGACAGATTGTCGACCTGTATATAAAACACGCCTACTTTATTGTATACTCATTGCTGCTGATGAAGACCCGGAGGGGGGTCGAAACGTTGATTACTGATTCCTTATAATAAAATTGATGGGAGCTTAACCCATTTGGCTTTAGCTATTGAAAAATAGCAGATCATAGCTCATAGCGCGCGCTACGAGCTCGTAGGTCTGCTATTTTGATGTTTTGACGTTTGCTCCAATGAACTGCATCATGCAGCGAATGAGACATCTAGTTTTATATATCTAACTATGCCCCGAAATTAAAGATATGTTTCAATGTTGGGTGGATAAAAGGCAACGTATGTATGTAATTATGTATGTACACGTACAGTAGGCTATGTATGTCGGTGAGAATGGTGTTCCCTTATTGGCTGTTGACGGTGACATAAGTAAGGACGCTTCAAGGTGGGTATATTTTATAGAGGGGTGATCGTAAGTTCGTAGAGGTCGGCAGTAGGCCTACTTGCGTGCAAGTTGGCACCTTGACAGAGTGCATTTCTAGTTAAATCAGCGGGGATAGCCTTCTTCTAAAACAGTGCTTCTCAAACGTTCAAGTCAAGGACCGCCGAAATTGATATATATTTTAATTTGGCCATGGACGCTCATCTGAAAATATGATGTGCCAGGGGGTGACCCCCGATACCAGTGGTAAAAAGTACTCCCAATTTGTACTTGAGTAAAAGTATCAATAGTGCAATATAAATAGTGTAGAGTAGACTGTTACAAGTAAAAAGTGTGCATATGTGAATGTAGTACGCATCTTCAACTTCAAAGAACTTTGTGCAGTGGTAAATACAATAAGAAATCACAGTACAAACATACACAGTTACTATATAAAATACCATAAAAACGACTTTTTAAGAGAGAAGTCCTTAAAAGCATAATATAAAAAAGAATCTGTTCTATAAGTACTAATAATTAAAAATCTAAATATAACACTGCATGCAACCCATATGCATTCACTATAGTCCATCAGGTGGAGGGGAGGGGGGGGGGGGTTGTTTGTTAGAGATTCAGGGGGGCCGGGGGGGGGGGGGGGGGTGCCTAGGCGTTCAAGAGTCTGGTGGAGGTGGGCACAAAGCTATAGCTGAGACCCTTTTAGTGAGTTTTGATGCTCTGTATCGCCGGCCTGCAGGGCATTAGTTCGTAGTGGTTATGGAGGGTGTGTGTGTTGTCCTCAACTATTTGAGAGACCTTCTTCATTGTCCATTTTTTATGGATGCTACTGAGTGACTCCTGGTTCCTCCCATCTTGCCGCTGATCCTATAACCACCCTGTCGAGGAGGTTCCCGGTTGATGTTCCCGGTTGATGATGTGATGTCGAAGGTAATTATTTTGATTCTACAAAGGATTTGTAGAAGGCCTGCAGGATCGATGGTCGGACCTGGAGCTTCCTCATCTTCCTGAGCAACAGCCTCTCTCATTCCCCGGGCCGACAAGAGATGTCTGCATGTCACAACCATGATCCAATAATGGGTGTCGTCCTGGGTCACTCATAGCCTGGCATGAATACAATTCCTCAGCCGACACAATGCGTCGGACCCTTAGACCATGCATGCCACAACACCAGCGTGCGCTAAAAATGATTGTAAAAAACGATACACAATTTTTCACAAACAGCTGTAAATATTCTGAGCATTTTCATACTAATTTGGTAATTGTCCGATATTTTTCGAGAAAAACACTTTTGCAAACCGGTGACGTCAGGTCAGATGTCTTCCGCATACTGTGAGACTTTATTGTCAATAAAGTTCTGACAAAACAAGTTGTATTTCATATCTCTACATCTATATATCGATGGATCTATCGATCTCAGTGTGTTTGTATATCAATTTTTTTCTTTCTGGCATTTTGTTCTGGCACTCTGGCACTGTTAATGATTGATACTTAATGTATCAATCATTATTATAAAATATGTTTGCTCCCAGCAGAGTCCGCGGCAAGCTGCATGCGGTTTGTCACCACACATCTACATACATGGGCACCCTTGGACTGTTTCCGTATCCTGTCTAACAGGATCCCGACCATATAGGCCTATCTATGATCTCGAACACTATAATAATAATAAAAATAACAAGAATTATATTCCCAGCGGTCTGAATGCATGTATTTAAATACATTTAACTGTGTTACATTCCCTTATGTAGGGGTTATTAAAGGATGCAACAAAGCTGGCAAGTGAACCGATGTTTATTCACGGTAAAATAATAAGGTTTAATACAATACAACAAAACCGGCTATATGGGGCAACACAAAGAAACAAGCAAAAAAGACTATACCTACTCTAAATGCCAAATGAACCCTCTTGCACAGCAGGATTCGTTTTAATCGCAGCAAAGCTGTCTGGTGTGAATGTGACCTAAGACTAAAGACTAAGTCGGATTAGGATTAAGACTAAATTGTGTGGTATTCAAAAGACTAAGACCAAGACTAAATATTTTCTGGCAAAATTAACATTGCATTAAGACTAAGACTAAAGACTAAGTCTACTAAGGTTTTTCAGAAGACTAAATAGGACGACTAAGGTCACATTTATACCAGAGAGCTTTCCTGCAATTAAAACAAATCCTGCTGCGCATTTTCAGAAAGTGCACTTCGTTTGGCAGGTGTGAAGGCTCATTCGAATCGTAATGCGTATCAAAGAACCGCATTATACTCCGAGGAAAAACGGGGGTTTCGCTTTGCTTCCAATCGCACTTGATTACGATTCGGTGCAGGTGTGAATGCAATCTGCAGTAAATAAAGGAAATGAAGCAAACAATGTGGCGGGTGAGGAGCTGAACACAGTTGGAGACGGAGAAGGCATATTTTACGCAGCACAAAGATGTCCCGTTACCGTGGATAGACGTGGTCGAATGAGGAGACTGAAGCCCTGATCGAAATGAGGACGAGTACATTAATCAATTGCTTAAGAAAACACATAAACACTGCAGTGCAGTGTAATAGTATTATAGCCTACAGAATATTCTGTCTGTCTGTGCGTGCCGTAAACATGGAGTGCTGTCACTGTGTGGGGACTAGTGGGGAGTAGGAACTTTCATCTCAATAAACGTGTAAACATTTTGCGCTGCTGTCTGTTATATCAGTGCGCTCGCTCAGCGCTGTGCCTCCATGCCCAAAAGAACAGTGTGTGGCTGCGTGCGTATAGTGAGAGAGTGAGAGAGAGAGAGGGGGGGGGTCCAGTCCCAGACGGCTCGACACATGCACGTTATGAGTATAATTTTATCACCATAGATTTCACTGTGTAGGCTAGTTTATGAATGGAACACATTGATAATTGACAATTTCCAATTGCTGCGGATGACAGTGTGAAGGCAAACCGCAGCAAATTAAATATGCAAGAATCCCAAATTCTCCGCCCATACGCATTGAGTCTACCAAAGTATTAGGTGAGAATGTGACCTAAATGGTGTGTTATTCAAAAGACTAAGACTATAAGACTAAATCAAAATATTGTGAAAAGATGAACACTGGTGGCCTGCAGAGCCATCTGTAATACATTGCAGGTTGTAATGGGCACTCACTCACTCATAATACAGTAGATATTTGCATTGTCCACCGGTCCATCGGACTCCACATTCCAAACCTGAAATGATGAGGTTAGCGATAGAATGGGATTGTATGTGTATGTATGTATGTATGTATGTATGTATGTATGTATGTATGTATGTATGTATGTATGTATGTATGTATGTATGTATGTATGTATGTATGTATGTATGTATGTATGTATGTATGTATTTGGTTAGAATGGGTAGGGTTTAAAAAAGAGTTTGCTCTGGTGCACTGGCCTAAAAGTGGGTCCTTAAAAACTGCTAAAACTTCTGAAATGTATTTATGTAGGTATGTATGTGTGTATGTATTTTAAAAGGGGGGGCTTTTTGGTAAAAATCCCTGCCCGCAATACCTTCATATATTTAAAATGAGGCCAAAATAGGGTTACCAGTGAAGGGCCAACTGCCTATTCACTGGGGACTATGCAAGGCAGAGGCGTCCACCCCCCTGAGTCCAAGTTTAAGCTAGACCGCATACCTAAAATGTATGTATGTATGTATGTATGTATGTATGTATGTATGTATGTATGTATGTATGTATGTATGTATGTATGTATGTATGTATGTATGTATGTATGTATGTATGTATGTATGTATGTATGTATTTATTTACGTGTGTACAGTATGTGTACGTACCACCAGTTGATGAAACGAATGAATCGCCCACTAAATAATGAATCATTCAATAATGAAACCAAGTCAATCGTAAACATTTTTTAATCAATCATCTCAAGAAGACTAGACAGCAAAATCACTAGTCACCTAAACATCAGGCGCACTCTGACAGACATTTGGACAGAGAAGTCTGACTATATAATATACTGTATGCATTGGTCATATGAAATGTGCCCCTTTATTCCACGACGGTGAGAGGTTGTGAACTACTGTACGTACTGTAGGACAACAGGTTGAAATGAGTCACACGCAAAGACAAGAGACCACAATATATGCAAAATGAAATGAGTCTTGGTAACCTTGTCACATTGAAGAACGCTACATGGCACAACGTATAGGTAAGAACCCAAAATACAGTTAAAAGATCGTACTGTATTCGTTCCTGAAAATGTAAAAGTCCGGCCTGGGGCTGCTTCTGTACTTCCTTCACAGGTGTTACTACTAATTAAGGTGCTGTTCCATTTAGTGTGCAATGGTCAGAACCCCCGTAACTCTGAAAGGTTCAATTTTTACACACCCGTGCGGGGCCATTTGGAACATTTGTTTCCAGTGAGCCAACATGCACAATAGCATGCACCCTGACTCTGTTTGACCAGAATGGAACAGAGCCTTCATTAGCATCAGCGGTAGTATAGGGAAGGGCCCCTAGTTCTTTCCAAAATGGCGTGTGTGCATGAAGCCCATTTCAGTCCTTCTCGAGACCAGAACATTCCAGACAAATCCATAAGCAATGTGTGCTATGCATGATTCTAAGTTTCTTTGTTTTTTTCTTTTCATGTCAGCGATTCTGTGACAGTAAAAATCATGAATTACACTTTAAACAGGTTCTGCACGCCAAAGAAATTAAAAACAAAACAAAATAAAAAAAAAATGAAATCAGCAAATTATTGTTGGAGGTGCATTTAGCTATTAAAAAGCTATTTATTAGCGTAAAATGTGGCATATGGTGATTTTTGAGGTCTGAGAATGCCGGCGTGGCATGGCGGTTAAGAGGCTCCGTAAAATGGATGAAACCGTTTTCATTACTAAGCACTTGAACACAATCAACATCTTTCAGCTATACTGTAAGCCTTCCAAAATGCCAAAATAAGGACATCTCCGTTTCTGAAGCTGTCGTCCACAAATAACGACAACCGTCATGATCTTTTTGGTTGTAGCGGTTACCGTTTTTTCTTTTACCGATCACTAGTCCGTGTTTACAATGTCACAATGCCAATGACACATGCATGTAAACGGGGGGGGGGGGGGGGGGGTCAGCAGGACGCCTGGGTGAGAGAGAACCTTCAGAGGCAAAACCTCAAAACTATATCCTGAAGTCACGCATACCATACCAGAACACCGACTGTCACAGACAACAGGACCACTATATATAAATATATATTATCTTTCAAATCCTCTTACTTATTACTGTCTGATCACTAAGACTGTGAGTAGGCCTATAGCTTATATGGACCATCTACAGTGTTATGATATGCTGTGAAGGCAATATTTAAAAGGATTTAAAAACCTGACGCCGTCTGGTGGTGGAATATTGTACCTGAGATGATATTTTACACACTTAAGCTGAAAACGTCATAACTAAAAGTTGGATGGATGTCTGATAAAAACAACAGTACAAAACAATGGAGGTAATCATTTTTTAAATAAAACTAGAGCGACAATGAGTGTAAAATCAAAGAAAGCATTATTTGAAATACCAAAAGCTATGAAAGGTCATAGGGGGGGGGGGAAGAGGGGGAGGGAGAAATGGACAGCCTTGTCCAGGTTTTTCAAAGTGGAGAAGAGCTGTTTTTCGTGCCAGAAATGATCCAGAGCTATTCCAACTGTAATGGGTTTTTAACAACCTGAAATTTAATTGACCAGCCACAGAAATGATTGCCATTACTCATCCGACACGTGAAATTAATTGCTGTGCTTTTCTCGCTCAGAATAATGCTGTGGTAGCTATGGAAAACTACCAGACAACTATTTGGAGAACGCACAAGCCTTTTCTTTTTGTCTTTTGACACTTGAGCCGTTAAAACCTGTTGTAAAACATCATAAAGTTTCACAAATTACATCTACGCCAAAAAAAAGGGGGGGGGGGGGGATGAAATTAAAATAGCAAGCATTATTTTCTTCATTCATGATTTTCACTGTTCGAGTATAATATTGCTTAATTCGACCAATTTAGTTTGTAGTGTGTGGCATATACATATTTTTTTTACTTTCAAATTACGCCCCCAAAAAATATGGAAGCCAATTTAGAGACATAGAGAGTCATATACAATAACTAATCCAATTAATTTCAATTCAAATTTTTAAAACTTTTCCAGTTGGACTTTTCTAATGACTGCGTCAGGCCTATTATTCTTTGTCCATTTGTGTGAACTAAACCAGGTTTAGAATTGGTGGCATCTCAACTGAACTGTAACAACACAGTTATTGCATTACACGGAGGAATTTATTATATACTACGACCTCATAAGAACACCAGATACAGTAAGTGTTCATTAATATTCCTGAAACATCTCTGGTCTCTTCGAGAAGACGATGGAACTATGTTCTACCTTGAACTCCCACTAGTAAAAGGTGAGTGGAGGATGTCTGTCTTTTAACGTCAACAGTCATCTTGAAGAGGAAAACGAAGAAAAAAAAGCCCATTTTTGTGTCACTATCCCCCAACAATTCCTAGGCAGAGGTAGGCCTACGTGGTTTTCGGCCGTAAACGCTGACACACAGATACCCTGAACTAAATTCAGGAAGGATCCCTCACTAGCTAAGGGCAAAAGAAAGAATCATTAAAAAAATAAAATAACACCCTAGGAGAGTTCTCAGGAGTTCTGATGCGGATGTTGGTGGTGTAACCTCTCACAACGGGGGGGCGGCGGTGGCTCAGGGGTATAGAGTGGCCGGATGGGAACCACAAGGTTGCCAGTTCTAACCCAGGCTCCCCCTAGAGTGAGTGTCAAAGTGTTTACCCCTAATAGCTCCTGATATGCTGGTTGGTGCCTTGCATGGTTTCCGCCGCCATCGGTGTGTGAATGTGTGTGTGTGTGTGTGTGTGTGTGAATGGGTGAATGTAATGCACAATCTACAGTATGTAAAGCGCCTTGGATAAAGGCGCTGTATAAATGCACCATTTACCATTTATAATCGTGATACCAACTTACTCACTATAGAGCGTTGCAGTCCCGCCACCCTTTCAGAACGACGAGGGCACCAGAAGAGAATGTAGGATTCATTTTTCCAGACGTTTCAAAAAGTATTTATTTAGATTAAAAAATAAAATAAAATAAAAGTGCCCTTTTTTTTTCTTCTTCGTTCTAATAATGCTTTCGGCCAAAAATGTTGTGTTCATTGTCATGCTTTGTCATGATCCGAGTTGGCTTTGTCCGAGGCTTAAAAGGTCTTTAAATAAATTATTTTTCTGAAATGTCTATGGAAAAATGAATGGGAAATTCTCTTCCGGTGCCCTCGAAGGGGGAGGGACTGTGATGCTCTTTGGACCAACCACTGAGCAGTTCCCCCCCCCCCCCCCCCTTTAACATCTCATTGGGACTGTGAAAGGGAGGAGGAGCCCCCCACGCCCCATTTAGAACATGGCGGAATTTCACGTCGTCCGCCTAATTGTTCACCCGCGCGGTCAGGGCCGGATCTACCATATGGGCACTTTGGCCACGTGCCCAGGGGCCCTTGAACACCAGGGGCCCCTAAAAAATTAAATTATTTTGTGCCTCCCCAGACATAAATGTTCCCTGCTAATCCAAATGAAATAAATGGTGTTTTATTCTGAAAAGTGCAATTGTGTGTAAAGCAGCAACAATGCGCTAGATTGGCTGTCACTCTGGGGGCGGGGGGGGGGGGGGTAGGCGACCTGGAAATAGGCCAATATAACGGTATAAAACCGCCCCAAAACAGCAAAAATTTGAGCAAAAGATTTACGTGTGCATGTGAAGGGGGGGGGGGGGCGTCGAGCCTCATTGCCCAGGGGGCCCTCAGACGTGTTAATCCGGCCCTGCATGCGTGCAGTGACTTTGTTCGCTTTTAGCTCCGTTCGTGCGGCGACGTCGTCGTCTGCGTCAGCACGGCGGCATGCATGCATGCCAGCGGTGGTCATTGTTATGTGAGGAAGCCGAGTCGCCGGAAGAGTACCTCGAAGATCTCGGCGACGCAGAGCAGGATGGTGATGACGGTGAAGGTGTACATGGCGCTGAGGAAGATGGTCTTCTCAAAGTGCTCTGGCACCATGCACTTGGTCACGTTGAAGGTCTTCTCCATGTCACTGGCGTCACACATATACAGAGGGTGGACCTGTCGCAGTAAGAGAGAGAGAGAGAGAGAGAGGGGGGGGCATGGTCATAATTTAAGTTCACCCATTTAGGCCTGATGTCGAAATATATTTTTTTTAATAATATATAATTATTCAATGATTTGAGGCACATTTTCACGATTTTTCAAAAATAGCAGACCTACAAGCTCGTAGCTTTAAATAAAATTAAATAAAATTAAATAAAATTAAATAACACAGTGCGACACGTTTTGAGCTTGTAGATCGGCTATTTTTGCCTCAACAGTATAGGCCAAGTGGCCCTCTGGAGTGAGTCTAGATTCCCTCTCTGTCTTTAAAGTTCATCATATATGGGCAACTGGTGGCCCCCACCACACTAAAACCAAGTACATCCGGGTCAGCAGTCAAGCGTTGGCTCTTGCGTCCACCAGGTGGCAGTGATACGGTTAATTAAGTAAATTAATTAACGCCTTTAACGCGTTATTTTGACAGCCTTAATATATATATATATATATATATATATATATTCATAGGGGCTCGCCTATAGGTTTCTGAATCTGAACTGTCCACAGCCCACCAATGAGTCGCAGAACAACTACATGTAGTGCAGCGGCGTAGTATATTAGAGTAGACCAATCGTTCATTTTATGATAGAGGCGCCACATTTGGCAGAAGTGTTGACATATATATTGGGAACAATACTGGATATTGGGGCCATACCAAATTCTCACCCTTGTGGGGCGTGGCAGCCACTTTTCAAAATGGCCGCCAGTGGATGGTCAAATCTTCTTAAACGACCCTCTAGCAGCTGCAATATTTGCTGTAGGAGGCTGAAATGTTGCATGAAGGTCAAGTGCTTTCATACCAATTGGCTAAAAGGGGTGGGGCAAATGCAATGGGAGTGGCCTATCATAAAAAGGTGCATAACTTCCAAGTAGACATACAAATGTGTACATTTTCTTTTTTTTGGAAAGGTTGGTCATGACTCAAAAAACAGATGAGTAACTGGTCATCTTTCGAAAAAGGGGTGTGGCTGTGGGAGTGGCTTATTCGGTAGCATAGCTCTACATCAAAATGGCAGAGCGCTCGGAAGATGCCCGAACTTGTCGTAACAAGGTTTCCGTAGGAGACCCTGCGGAAGGATCATTACCGTCGGCCCCAAGTGGGCCCAAATGCCACCCTCAAACGCGTGACCAGTCCCCCGGTGGCTTTGCCCAGTCGGCTTCGGTGGACAGTTTGCGGCCCTGCACTCGCATAGGTGGGGCCCGCGCCACGTCCGGCCGCTCATCTCTGGCCCACCACCTTTTAGCCAATTGGTATGGAAGCGCTTGACCTTCATGCAACATTTCAGCCTCCTACAGCAAATATTGTAGCTGCTAGAGATGGTCGTTTAGGAAAATTTTACCAGCAGCTGGCGACCATTTTGAAAAATGGCTGCCACGCCCACCAGGATGAGAATTTGGGATGGCCCAATATCCAGTTTTGTTCTCAATATAATGTGTCAACACTTGGCGCTTCTATCATAAAATGAACGATATGTTAGCTATGCCGCCTCACTAATGTAAATTGTGGCATCGTATAATGACCATGAAGCATTAGCGAGGACCAACAATTATGAAGACAATGTTGAACATGGGTTACGTGCCCCTTAAAATCTTAACTTGACACACGAGGTGCAGCCATTATGATTCATTTCAATGAGAAAGCTTAACCCATTCTGGGCGGGAAGCCCTTTTTGGTGTTTTAAGCATTATGTTATGCTTTAGCTACGGATGTCAACAATGATTGTTCATGATTATTACTCATCTACAAACTGCTTATAAATGTTTATAAATGCTTTATAACAGGTCGTTATTGTAAAGTGTTACCCACATATTTTGTTCCAGGGACCCACCAGAAGCCAAGATTTGAGCTAAAAACGCTCACCTTAAAAGAATATATTCAAAGATTTGCACAAGCTTTTACGACCTTTCAAAAATGGCAGATCAATCAATCATTAATGCCTTGCGTCAATTTCTCCTTCATTCATTTTTTTTAACCATGAACACAAATTTTAGTTTAACCCATTCTGGACGGGAAGCCCTTTTGGTGTTGTAAACATTATGTCATAGCTTAGCTATTGAAAAATAGCAGATCTACAAGCTTGTAGATCTGCTATTTTTGAAAAATCGTGAAAATATTTATTTCAGAAAACTGGAGGATTTAGAAGACATTATTTAAATGTCGAGGTCAGGCCAAAATGGATTAAATTGGGGGCAGGAATGTAAATGAGACTATGACTAAAAACTAACTTTTGCTGCCAAAAACAACACTGCACGGTTGTATACACGCACCTGGAATCCAAAGAGGTGACTCTGCAGCCAGAAGGCAATCACCTCCAGGATGATCCTCAGCAGAACGGAGATGATGTAGAAGACCGTGTAGTTCGTGCGCTGGAGGATCTCCTCCTGGTCGATGTTCTTACACGCTGCGTACAGGTGGAAGACCGCGCCCGGGACCAGCACGGTCACCAGCTGTAACGCCCAGAAGACCTGCGACGCGCGACAAAGAGGAAGACAAAGAATCAATGTCAATTCATGTCAAATCAATTAAAACGGTTTAACTGCTTGTGACGTAACGTTCCGCCAGAAGGAATCCAACCGGCAACTGCTTCTGGCGTATAACGTTCCGTCTGATGAGCTTCATTAACCCATTCTGACCTGAGATCAGATTCATACGAGGTTTCCACTGGACACACACTGGTCTGATTAACCCATTCTGACCTGAGATCAGATTCTAAAAATGTCAGTCGTTCTTCGAATTTTCAAAAATAGCAGACCTACAAGCTCGTAGCGCACCACTCGGTGGCGCGCTATGAGCTTGTAGATCTGCTATTTTTCAATAGCTAAAGCATAACATGATGCTAACACCAAAATGGGTTCCCGTTCAGAATGGGTTAATGATATTTATTTATTTGGCCTTTCCTTCTTTAGCGATCCCGGGTTACGCAACCGAGCTCCCGTCCACCTCCCATTATACAGGCCGACTAAACTCCTGATCTACGGAGCTCTCCATGCTTTGGATAAAATGTGCGATGTTTGGAGGTCTTTGCTGATTATCCGGTGGTTTAGAATGGAAACATTGGCGCTTTCTAGAGCAAGGATGGCTTAATTTTAGCTTGCTAGCATTGACGCTATTTTAGCATTAAGACGGACGCTCCAAACAGGAAACGGTACCAGTGTGTGTTTCGTTGAAATAGGCTCGGCAGTCTGCGGTTGGCTCTGTGTCCAGCAGGGGGCAGCATAATGGGTTAACACCATAGACTGTAAAAAATATGGACAAAGCGTTCGCCGGGTCTAACATGGACGTAAAATGAAGCCTGTTATTCCTGCACTGTAAGTCGCCATCTTTCTAGATCCGTTTGGTACCAGCTGGCCATTGGCTGGCTCCGTTTTGGACCAGCTGGCCATTGGCTGCCCAGACAACGAGGCGGGACTTCCCCCTTCTTCTCCGTTGGTTTTTATTTTGACTCGAGTGGGAGGGGAATCCCGATCATAGACTGTAACGGTAGCCACGCCCCTCAGAACATACGCGATGTTTTTTTTTCTTTATGGTAATTATTTTAATTAATGGGACCATAATTTACCAAAAAGAATATTATGACATTAGAAATGAGACTTTAAACTAGTGACTGGAAGAAGAAAGTATTCATGACCATGTTTATTAAGGTAATACAGTCTAGGTGAAGTTGGGCCAAAATACATGGGCCTCTATGGAGCTATGGGGCTTTTTGGGTCCAGTCCAGCGCCACAACAGGCCATTATATGAACTACCGATTTAAAATGAGGCTTCACGAAATATCTGGCTGACTGCCCCCCTGGTTAACACCCTGAGCGGCATAAACGGAGGTCTCCGTCCTATATCAAAACAGTAACGCTCGGCAGATTAATGGTGCCATAACCGAACGCACCGCTCCACAGGCTGGGAGCGCCTGTTGGGCAACATTCGCCATCATCTCCGGTCGGGACGTCATCCAAAGTGGTCCCCCTCCATTTTACCGACTTTTATTCGGCTCTAAAATAGGAGTATGAATCGCGCCTTAAAAGTAATCATACGTCCCGTTGTTGTCGATCGCCTCGGGGGTGTTTGGGCTACATCTCGCTACTTCCAAGCTGCATCCAAGATGGCGCCAAGCTGTGCACCTTGATGGCTCCGTAGCTGCAAATTGCTGGGCACACTGATTTAATCGTTACAAATACCCCCCGGACGTTCTGGGTGTTAATTACCAGCTGCTGCCTTATATCCCATGGCTGAGAGGTCGGCTAGAGGCAAAAACTGTGTGGTTGCCTAGAGACATGTAACTTAAGGCAGCCAATCAGGACGATAGGTTGTCAGTACAGCCAATGAGAAACATAGGTCGCAACTACAGCAAGTGGGCGTGAAACCACCGCAGAGAGAACATTGACCAGCTGTGCTTACACATCAGCTGGTAAAAAAAAAGAAATCACACCCGTGTGAACTGAGTGGTGCAACTCCCCTCCCCTCTCTCTCATTAGCAGGCAACAGTGCAGCACTCTCTCTGTTTCTGGCACAACAGCGCCCCTACTGGTACTAATAGTCATACTGGTGCTCATGGCCCCATAGGTTGACACATAGGTGGGTGAACGACACATATAGGTGGGTGAACACGGACATTGCTGTTCCTTGGAGTGGTTGCACCACTCAAAAATAACATTTTACATGACTTGACATTGTGACATTCAATTATAAGAGGAAGGAAGACACTGGAGCAATGCAACTCAGACAGTTTAATTAAGCAAAAGTTAAAATGTACGTTTCGATGTATCGGTGACGTCTTCGTAAGGTCATAAGCCCCAAGGGGAGTACAGGGGCAGGCCCTTCAATTAACCAATTCTGACCTGAGATCAGATTCATACGAGGTTTCCACTGGACACACACTGGTCTGATTAACCAATGGCACACAGCCAGCAATAATAGGTTCATACATATTATTCACGTGGAGCAAATCCTGACAGTTTTCTGAAAAACTCTATGTTTCTGTATCAGTGGTTCTCAAACTTTTTCATGTCAAGGACCCCTAGAATTATTTGTATTCGCCCACCGACCCCCCCATCTGAAAATGTGTTTTCCATGGATGGACGGTTCCTGCCCAAAATGGGTTAAAGGTCTACATTTAAGGCTAGAATTAACAATAGGAGGCTAACATGCAATATAAGAAGAATATGAAGATGACGATATTAAACAGTACAAAAGTTTAAAAGACATCTGTCAAATTCAAATGCATATTTTTAGTGCATTATATATATATATATATATATATATATATATATGATTTTTGGACCTTTGACATTCAATTATATAACCCATTAAAACCGGGAAATAATCCTGTGTCATTTTAGATTTTAGTGTTGGATAGCCGACGCCGTTGGCTATTCAAAAATATCCGATATACAAAAATGTTGAAATTATTTTGAATTAAAAGTTTCCAAACTACTGATTTGGAACACATTTGTAGTATCAGCCTTGCATCTCAATGGGCTAAAACTAAAAGGTAAGTGACACAAAAAATACAACACTATAAATATTCAGAAATTATAACAATAATTACAATTTACAATTTAGGCATTTAGCAGACACTCTTAATCCAGAGCAATTTGAGGCTCATTCATAGTCTGTATTTTCGAACTACAACATGACGTCACGAGCCGTGGTGAAGAGCAAACCACCGCTCCAGCCCTACTCTCTGTTTTTACTCACCACCGCTCAACGTTATTTCAGCTCCAGGTGGTCACCTCACCACCGGAGAGCGGTGGTCACCTCACCACCGAAAATCCAGACTTTGAATGAGCCTTTCCATTAAGCAAGAACAAAGAGTATGGCGATACATCATGAAAAGTAGTTATCATGAATCATACGTATACGCTAAGAATGTAACAGTGGAATATCTATACAATGACACTATGCATATAGGCTACTATACTGTATGGTGCAGAAGGGACGTGAAAAATATGTATGGCTGTGTGACATTGGTCAACTAAGGGCCTGCCCCCTGTACCATGTGTGTACTTAAGCCTTACATGTGTTGCCCCTATCGGGCTATGACCTGACGAAGATGTAACTGAAACCTCGAAACGTTGTCGTTTTTTACCCGTACCCTGTTATTAAACTAAGGACCTAATTGTCTGAGCTGCTCCAGTGCCTCCTCTTGTGAAACTATAAAGTCATTATAGTGCTACTGTATGTCTACGAAGAATGCTATAAGACTACATAAAATGACATCTAAAGGCCTATTCATAGTCTGGATTTTCGGTGGTGAGGTGACCACCGCTCTCCGGTGGTGAGCTGACCACCGGAGCTGAAACGTTGAGCGGTGGTGACTCTGGTGAGTAAAAACAGAGAGAAGGGCTGGAGCGGTGGTTTTCTCTTCACCGCGGCTCGTGACGTCATGTTGTAGTTCGGTGGTCACCTAACCACCGTAAATCCAGACGATGTATGAGCCTTCAGTCTCTACATGAAATGCTTTCTAAGTTATACATAAGTTGAGCCTTTGCTTGCGCCCGTGAAGTCGTCGAGGCTATATATAGGTCAAGTGCTACGGGGCCATGATGGAGTCTGAAGAGGTGGGTTTTCAGACGACGGCGGAAGATTGGGAGTGTGCATGGCTGCAGTTCTGATTGTAATGGCACGTGCGTTCCATAGTTTTCGGAGACAGAACATGTGGAATGTGAGCGATGTGTTCGACGCGACAAAACGCGATGCCTTGTAAATCCCTACGGATTTTGATTGGCTGTCAGCGTTTCGTTCGTCAAGCTGCTTTGAAGGTGAACCGACAATATTGTTTTGTTGTTGTTGTTGTTGTGGTTATAAACTCCGGTTTCAAATGATCTTTAAAGCCCCATATTTTTAGTTATACCTTCATAGTCCTCATTCTTGGTGTGGACTGCCCTTGATATATCATAACCGAATAATATGGGGTGTTGTTTCTCATCCACTGAGACTTATTTATTTTTCTTTTTCTTTTTAAATTTGTAAGCATCTGCTTCTGCTGTTTTGCACTATAAAAGGCTGTATAGCCTACGGGGCATAACTCTGAACCCAGCTGCAATCTGCAAGGTTTATGTCTCATGTCGGGATGAAAACAAAGTGACATTGCAACTGTATAATGTGACATAACACCCTATAAGGATTCAATGTGTGGGAGACTGTATAACGTCTATACCCCGACACCTGCTTTAACTCAAACTACACAATACTAATAATAATTAATAATAATAATAGTGCCCGTTGGATTGGAAATGCATGGGGACACCCAGTTACAGTTATGCAATGTGTGTCTGTTGTTTTTGGCAGCAAAGTTTGATTTTAGTTTGATGTCTTTTGAATAGTTTTCATTTAGTCTTAGTAACATTTTAGTCACCTGGAATGTTTTAAGTCGACTAAATATCATAAGATTTTAGTCGACTAAATCAACAGTTGATTTATAGTCGACTAAAATGTATTCTGGCGGGCCTAGATGCCGTCACAATGGCTGATTTGACTGAAAATAGCAGATCTATAAGCTCACACTGTGAGCTTGTAGATCGGCTATTTTGTTTTGTGGGTGGGCAGGACACCTCCTTGTAGCCAGTACTGTGAAGCAGAACCTCGTTAGCCATCATCGCCACAGGAAGTATGTTGAATGCCAGCCAGCGAGCATGAAAAAAGGATGAGTTCAGGACCTTCTGGCGTGCATGCAAATGTCCAATGCTGAGCCCTTTGAGCCTCTTTACCTGCACTGAGGTCATTACAGTCTGGCTTGGTTTGCCTCACCAGAGGTAGTGCAATGACTTCAAAGACTGCACTTTTTAGATGGCCAAACTCAGGTTGAAACATGAATTCATTCATGATTCATTCAAGAAAAAGTGTTTCACCCTAGATTTACGCCTCTCACTGCAACTATGCACAGGGATATAAAATACAGAATTTCAGCAGCAACATTACTGTATCTATCTGTACACGCTCTGTGC
>NC_139717.1:20801870-20991870 GCF_964188405.1 Protomyctophum parallelum | reverse complement strand
GGCCTAGGCTACTGGAATGCGTTGTGAACTTGTAGAGCAGCCATTTTCGCTACAACATGGGCTATACTTTTGGCAATTTCTTTGATATTAGGGGTTAATGTTTTATGAGTATTGTACAAGCATATATGTGTATAGCCTATATAGATACATAATGGTCAGAAACATAACATATAAAATATAGATCCACACACCAACCGTAATCCTGGCGGCGTGTTATTCATGATCCCCCCGTGTTGCGTGGTGTCAGTGCCGGCGGGCTGTCCAGTGCGCCCGGGCGGGCGAGGAGGCCACCTGCAAGGGACACAAAACCATGGTGGATGTCATGGATGGATGGAACGCGCCTTTCACAACAAAGACCTCTGCAGCAGACAGAGCGAACAGCCACCAGCCTCTCTCCACTATCCGCTACTCCACTCCAGCGCGTATGTCCGAAACAAACACCCCCAAACAAACACAAGCTTCTGGAAGTCAGAATGGAGCACAAGAAAGTGACACGCCGGTGGCATTTTAGAGCAGAGGAGGTGCAGGCCGTTGAATAAAGAGCATTTGTTTTTACGAGGGAGAGGGACTGGGAGGGGGGAGGGGGGGGGGGAACCTCAGCCAAACCTTAATATTTTACCTAAAAAAAGATAATAGGCCTACGTTCGGACCACGGCGGTCACCGGGGGCGCACGTGGGCTCCATCATGCGTAAAAAAGGGGGTAGCCCTGGTTGCGCATGCCATGCCATGCCATGGCTTGGTTTGTTGCGCCTGCCCCCCCCCCCGCCTCCCTCCCCCCCCGCTTAAACGACGTGACTGTGGCATTCCGAAACACGTTATACGCAGCAGACGCACCATGGAATAATGCAGCGGCGGCGCGGCCCACTGTGTATATAGAGGACCACTGCTGGGGGGGTCGGGGGGGGGGGGGGGTCCCCGGACCAGCCTGAGAACAACAGTGTTAATATAATGAATGCATGCGGGCTGGAATTGGAACCAAAACAACACATGAGTTTGACCACAAGTGTAGCCCATAAGACAACTTTGACAAGTCATTATTTGGCATAATACCCAGGCGCCAGACATGCAGAGTATACTCCAGACAGCACTGGCATTAAGTAGGCTACAAAGAAAGCGAGTACTTTTTCTCCACCTCTCCAGGGTTCCCTGAAGAGGTTCCAAATGGACCCATTGTCAACCACTGCTATAGTTTAGGCTTTATTTACTTAAATATTTGGATTGGACAGAGAAAGAAAAGGGCGGAACATCAGACAAAGTCCTTCACGGCAGACATACAGTATACAGCCACATGTGTGCAAATTAATTGAAATGACTTCATCATGCTGGACGTCGCCCCAATCATTTGAAAAGCCATTATGCCGAAATGAATTGACTTTATTTATTTGACTTTGACTGCACAGATGAACCTCTCCCTCTCTCTCTCCCTCTCTGCTCTCATCCACCTCTTTCTTGGTTTATTAAATAAAAGCAATATTGTAAAAGCAGTATGGGTCCATACATTTAAATCATGTCATCTGTCTGTCTGTCTGTCTGTCTGTCTGTCTGTCTGTCTGTCTGTCTGTCTGTCTGTCTGTCTGTCTGTCTGTCTGTCTGTCTGTCTGTCTGTCTGTCTGTCTGCCTGCCTGCCTGCTGCCTGCCTGCCTGCCTGTCTGTCTGTCTGTCTGTCTGTCTCCTCTCCAAGCACGCACGCTCTCTCTCGCGCACGCACGCGCGCACGAACGCACACGCGCAGCCCTCGTCGTCACCCAGTCAGTATACATCATTCAGTGTGGTGTGGTGTGGTGGTGGTGGTCGCTCACAGACATTCAGTCAGTCAGTACACATCATTCAGTGTGGTGTGGTGGTGGTCGCTCACAGACAGTCAGTCAATCAGTATACATCATTCAGTGTGGTGGTGGTGGTCGCTCACAGACAGTCAGTCAATCAGTATACATCATTCAGTGTGGTGGTGGTCGCTCACAGACAGTCAGTCAATCAGTATACATCATTCAGTGTGGTGGTGGTCGCTCACAGACAGTCAGTCAGTCAGTATACATCATTCAGTGTGGTGTGGTGGTGGTCGCTCACAGACAGTCAGTCAGTATACATCATTCAGTGTGGTGTGGTGGTGGTCGCGCACAGACAGTCAGTCAGTCAGTCAGTCAGTACACATCATTCAGTGTGGTGTGGTGGTGGTCGCTCACAGACAGTCAGTCAGTCAGTATACATCATTCAGTGTGGTGTGGTGGTGGTCGCTCACAGACAGTCAGTCAGTCAGTATACATCATTCAGTGTGGTGTGGTGTGGTGGTGGTGGTCGCTCACAGACAGTCAGTCAGTCAGTATACATCATTCAGTGTGGTGTGGTGGTGGTCGCTCACAGACAGTCAGTCAGTCAGTCAGTCAGTATACATCATTCAGTGTGGTGTGGTGTGGTGGTGGTGGTCGCTCACAGACAGTCAGTCAGTCAGTCAGTACACATCATTCAGTGTGGTGTGGTGGTGGTCGCTCACAGACACAGTCAGTCAGTCAGTATACACATCATTCAGTGTGGTGTGGTGGTGGTCGCTCACAGACACAGACAGTCAGTCAGTCTTGTACCGCCTCGGCTGATCTGTTGATCAACAGCTCCAGCGCAGCAGCGCAGCACTTCAGCACCTCCTCGGAGGGAACAGCTCCTTATATATATACCGGGGAGCGACTCGCTCCAAATTCATTGACTTATAATATTGTCGATGCTTTATTTTTTTTTGTATAGGCAGAAATGTGAAACGGTACAGTTTACAGAACAGTATAGAAACACTAGAAAAAAAAGTTACATCTTTTTCCTCCTTTCCAGCGCTCTTGGAACAGTGGAACCACCGCTCTCGGAGTCTGAGGAGAGAGAGTGAGCTCCCTCTCCGAAATATAACCCGCGACAGACGCGTTGTCATTTAGACAACAACAACAACAAGCAACAACTCTTTCCCCCCCAGACACCATGGACTCGGACATATCTTTCAACTTGTCCGCCGCGGCGGCGGCAGCAACGGGGGGGAACTCCGCGGACGTGTCCTCATACCTCGACAACCTCACCGACTATTCGGACCCCACCTACGGCGACGGCGGCGGGGCCAACGTGCACTTCGCCGTGCGCTGTGTCATGACCTCGGTCTACATCCTGATCATCACCGTGGGCCTGCTGGGCAACATCACCCTGGTGAAGATCTTCGTGACCAACAGCGCCATGCGCAGCGTGCCCAACATCTTCATCTCCAGCCTGGCGGCCGGAGACCTGCTGCTGCTGCTCACCTGCGTGCCCGTGGACGCCTTCCGCTACTTCTCCGAGGAGTGGATCTTCGGCGTGGTGGCGTGCAAGCTCATCCCCGCCATACAGCTCACCTCTGTCGGCGTGTCCGTGTTCACGCTCACGGCGCTCAGCGCGGACAGGTAAAAATAAAAATAAAAAATTACATGGTTGACATGGGTGGTGCGTGTGGTGTGTGTCGTGTGTGTGTGTTGGTTGGTTCGTGTGCGTTGGTTCCGTGCATGCCATGTGTCGTCTCTTATCTCTGTCGGGTGGGTGGAAAGTCTCATTTCTTATTATTATGTCCGAAACTGTTGCCTTTCTATAATTCAAAAGCATCAAATACAAAGAGGCTGAGATCTATACACAAGCTCGAAACTCGGCATTTGAGCTCGCAGCTGTAGTGTGATACAGCTGTTAACTTACGGGGGGAAAACACACACACACACACACACACACACACACACACACACACACACACACACACACACACACACACACACACACACACACACACACACACACACACACACAGTCACACACACACACACACACACACACACACACACACACACACACACACACACACACACACACACACACACACACACACACACACACACACACACACACACACACACACACACACACACACACACACACAAAAAGTTAAAATATGGAGATAATTAAGAGGTTTTTTCCCGACAGGCAGCGACGATAAGTGGATATAAGTGAATGTGTCATGTCATGCACTCTCCAGTGAAAGCCTACTATAGTCTGCAGTTGAGTTGATGTTGAGTCAAGCAGCAGTCAGCTATAGTAGAATTTATATAGGGGCATTAATGCAGTTTTCATTTTTTGATCAAATGTTTTTTGATCAAATGTTCCTATTTATAGTCACTGCAGAAAGGTGACATTATTCGGTTCTGAAAAGCCACGCGTGCGTGAACGCCAAACAGTGAAGCCCTGCGCGTTCATTGAACACCTCCATTTTCACACATTTTCTTTTTTTTCTTTAAAATTTTTATCCCACGATTTTGAAACCCAGTTTTTTCACCCAGTGCCACTTATCTAATGTAGCCTACTCCAGTCCAAGCTGCTTCTTTTCACACATTGTCGCCGAACAGGACACTTGAGTTGATTGAGTTAAGTTGGAGTTAACACTGTCTGTGTTCAACTCAATCTGCATTCCAAACTCTTTAGTGTGCCAGTATATGCTATATTGATAACTTTGATTGAAGTAATGACTATAGACACGCACATATACCGGCGTAGATCATCCGATGGTCATTTATATACTGTATATATAGGCTATAGGCTGCTCGATCAATCTGCATTGATTGTGAAATGATTTAGTCATTTTCTAGGCCTTGTGTTGAATCTTTGGAGGTCCGGCATCCCTACTGCGTTTTGACACACATGCAGGCGCGTGTCCCATCTGAACAGAACACAACGTGCGCGCGCGTGCGTGTGTGTGCGCGCGCGCGTGCGTGTGTGTGTTGCCTAGGCCGTGGCCACACCACAGCGGAATTTTTTGTCGGCAGCCGACACTTTCGGTTGCCGAGAGCCGACACTTTGACTTCTTCCGGGGCTTTGGGCGGTCCCCTACACGGAAGCCTATTTATGGCCTGTAGTCCTCTATTTCGAAGTGGGCGTGAGAGTGAAAAGTGAGTGACAAGCAGTTGACACAGACAAAGGCGCATTCAAGTGTAGGATACATGTGGCTGGCTTGCTACTTGGCTATAGAGTCAAGACTGTGTAGTCGACTGGTTAACGTACGTGCCTTTGGAACGGAGGGCCCGGGTTCACTTCCCGGCCGAGGCTACAATAATTTAGTTTTCGACGACTGGCACGACGGCCAGCTTACATCTGACGCTCTCCTCCGCGGCAGATGTAAGCTGCCGACAAGCATAAAAATGAAGTGTGTCACCCGGCGGTGAGAAGGAGAAGGAGATTTTTTATTGATTGATTTAAATATTTATTAACAGTTTGCATAATTACAATACATTTCAAGCACAAACTCAATACAAAGACTGTTAACTGTGAGTGGACAACCCAATTAAGCATTACACTTGTTTACAACAGGGTCCACATTGTTCAATTCATCAAAACACTTAGAGACGTACAAATAGACACTTCTATATAGTTAAAAAACAGAACAGGAATTAATCATAAAACAGTGTTCCCTGACCGGGAATCGTACCCGGGCCGCGGCGGTGAAAGCGCCAATCCTTAACCACTAGACTACCATGGAGAAGGCTGTGGAGGCTGAAGAGAACGCGCTGTTTTATAAGAGAACGGGCTATTTTATAAAGTATAAAGTTATTTTCAATGTTATCAAGGATCAGGGTTACAGTAAATGACAATGTAATTCAGCCAGGGGTGCCATGGATGAAAAGATTACAGGGGTGATCTGAAGCAAACATGAGAACCAATGCTTTACTTTATTTCTTCAGACGATTTTGGACGGACAATGTTACTTTGAGGTGCCCAGATATCTCCCTGTATCCCTCGACATTCACAAGTTCCTCCCAGGGGCGTTTGGGTCTGTGAAAGAAGAAAACTCCAATTGAAACTCCGCCCGTAGATGGCCTGCAGGCTGCATCTGTTCCATTGGCTAGTGCATATCACTGCCGGGTGAAACACTGCTTGTCGGCAGCTTACATCTGCCGCAGAGGAGAGCGTCAGCTGTAGGCTGGCCGACGCGGCAGTCGTCTGCGGAAGTGGAGCATTTTCTCCATCCACCAGCTGTCTAAAAACCCGGTTTTTCGGCTCTCGGCAACCGAAAGTGTCGGCTGCCGACAAAAAATTCCGCTGTAGTGTGGACATACCCCTAGAGAGAGAGAGAGAGAGGGTATGTCCACACCACAGCGGAATTTTTTTTCCGCAGATGACAGTCTCGGCTGTCGGCAGCCGAAAAACCGGGTTTTTAGACAGCTGGTGGATGGAGAAAATGCTCCACTTCCGCAGACGACTGCCGCAACGGCCAGCCTACAGCTGACGCTCTCCTCTGCGGCAGATGTAAGCTGCCGACAAGCAGTGTTTCACCCGGCAGTGATATGCACTAGCCAATGGAACAGATGCAGCCTGCAGGCCATCTACGGGCGGAGTTTCAATTGGAGTTTTCTTCTTTCACAGACCCAAACACCCCTGGGAGGGACTTGTGAATGTCGAGGGTGCAGGGAGATATCTGGGCACCTCAAAGTAACATTGTCTGTCCAAAATCGTCTGAAGAAATAAAGTAAAGCATTGGTTCTCATGTTTGCTTCAGATCACCCCTGTAATCTTTTCATCCATGGCACCCCTGGCTGAATTACATTGTCATTTACTGTAACCCTGATCCTTGATAACATTGAAAATAACTTTATACTTTATAAAATAGCCCGTTCTCTTATAAAATAGCGCGTTCTCTTCAGCCTCCACAGCCTTCTCCATGGTAGTCTAGTGGTTAAGGATTGGCGCTTTCACCCCCGCGGCCCGGGTTCGATTCCCGGTCAGGGAACACTTTTTTATGATGAATTCCTGTTCTGTTGTTTAACTATATAGAAGTGTCTATTTGTACGTCTCTAAATGTTTTGATGAATTGAATAATGTGGACCCTGTTGTAAACAAGTGTAATGCTTAATTGGGTTGTCCACTCACAGTTAACAGTCTTTGTATTGAGTTTGTGCTTGAAATGTATTGTAATTATGCAAACTGTTAATAAATATTTAAATCAATCAATAAAAAATCTCCTTCTCCTTCTCACCGCCGGGTGACACACTTCATTTTTATGCTTGTCGGCAGCTTACATCTGCCGCGGAGGAGAGCGTCAGATGTAAGCTGGCCGTCGCGCCAGTCGTCGAAAACTAAATTATTGTAGCCTCGGCCGGGAAGTGAACCCGGGCCCTCCGTTCCAAAGGCACGTACGTTAACCAGTCGACTACACAGTCTTGACTCTATAGCCAAGTAGCAAGCCAGCCACATGTATCCTACACTTGAATGCGCCTTTGTCTGTGTCAACTGCTTGTCACTCACTTTTCACTCTCACGCCCACTTCGAAATAGAGGACTACAGGCCATAAATAGGCTTCCGTGTAGGGGACCGCCCAAAGCCCCGGAAGAAGTCAAAGTGTCGGCTCTCGGCAACCGAAAGTGTCGGCTGCGGAAAAAAAATTCCGCTGTGGTGTGGACATACCCAGAGAGAGAGTCAGGAGGAGACTGTAAGCATAGCACAGTGCGTGCGTGAGAGATAGAGACAGAGACCCTGTTTCCACACCATAGCGGAAAATATTTTCCGCAGCCGACAGTCTCGGCTGTCGTCAGCCGAAAAACCGGGTTTTTAGACAGCTGGTGGATGGAGAAAATGCTCCACTTCCGCCGACAACTTGCGCGACGGCCAGCCTACAGCTGACGCTCTCCTCTGCGGCAGATGTAAGCTGCCGACAAGCAGTGTGTCACCCGGCAGTGATATGCACTAGCCAATGGAACAGATGCAGCCTGCAGGCCATCTACGGGCGGAGTTTCAATTGGAGTTTTTCTTCTTTCACATACCCAAACGCCCCTGGGAGGAACTTGTGAATGTCGAGGGATACAGGGAGATATCTGGGCACCTCAAAGTAACATTGTCTGTCCAAAATCGTCTGAAGAAATAAAGTAAAGCATTGGTTCTCATGTTTGCTTCAGATCACCCCTGTAATCTTTTCATCCATGGCACCCCTGGCTGAATTACATTGTCATTTACTGTAACCCTGATCCTTGATAACATTGAAAATAACTTTATACTTTATAAAATAGCCCGTTCTCTTATAAAATAGCGCGTTCTCTTCAGCCTCCTCCATGGTAGTCTAGTGGTTAAGGTTTGGCACTTTCACCGCCGCGGCCCGGGTACGATTCCCGGTCAGGGAACACTGTTTTATGATGAATTCCTGTTCTGTTTTTTAACTATATAGAAGTGTCTATTCAGTATTTTAGCTGTGACGTGAGCGCCCCCTCCTGAGATACTTCCGGGTCCTACTTTTGTGTCGCTTTTGTGTCCCCATGGAGTTATACTGTGACGCTCCGTCGGACTAAATCTGAGACGAAAACAACCACGAAAGTCTCATTTTACCGCTTTCCTCGCAACAACAAAGCTGCGCTTCTCTCCAAAATCTGGCTGTGACAGGCCGTCTGCCCCACATGGAATACTATCGCCATTTTATTTGATTGTGTCAACTAAATCCTCATTAATGCAAACTAGATTCAACATACTCAAGCCTGCACACATTGTAAATATCCCCCGAAATATTTTACCGAGCAAATGGACTGTTGCCACCTTCAATAATAATGATAATAATAGTCTTTATTGTCTCCACATCATATATTTTTGTTGTCATGGACACTTGTACAAAACATTAATAATTCTACTCGAGTTGGAAGCATTAAGACCCATTTTAACCCTCTATGGCTTCCTTTCTGAAAAATAACGTCAATTTAAAAAGATTCACGCGTTTAGATATTCTATTTACAATGGGATGCGGACGGGAGCTGGTGCCACTTGGACCCGGACGTAACGTAGCACTACAAAATGACGTCGGACTTAAATACTGAATTTGTACGTCTCTAAGTGTTTTGATGAATTGAACAATGTGGACCCTGTTGTAAACAAGTGTAATGCTTAATTGGGTTGTCCACTCACAGTTAACAGTCTTTGTATTGAGTTTGTGCTTGAAATGTATTGTAATTCTGCAAACTGTTAATAAATATTTAAATCAATCAATAAAAAAATCTCCTTCTCCTTCTCACCGCCGGGTGACACATTTTTATGCTTGTCGGCAGCTTACATCTGCCGCGGAGGAGAGCGTCAGATGTAAGCTGGCCGTCGCGCAAGTCGTCGAAAACAAAACTATTGTAGCCTCGGCCGGGAAGTGAACCCTGGCCCTCCGTTCCAAAGGCACGTACATTAACCAGTCGACTAGACAGTCTTGACTCTATAGCCAAGGAGCTAGCCAGCAACATATATCCTACACTAAAATGCGCCATTGTCTGTGTCAACAGCTTGTCACTCACTTGTCACTAGTCTCACGCCCACTTCGAAATAGAGGACTACAGGCCATAAATAGGCTTCCGTGTAGGGGACCGCCCAAAGCCCCGGAAGAAGTCAAAGTGTCGGCAACCGACAACCGAAAGTGTCGGCTGCGGGAAAAAAAATCCGCTATGGTGTAGACATACCCAGAGACAGACAGAGAGAGAGCAGAGAGAGAGAGAGAGAGAGAGAGAGAGAGAGATTTGATTGTCTCTCTCTCTCACGCACGCACACACACGCGCCCGCGCGCGCACAATCGGATCGTTAAGGAGCCGGAATCATTAAAATCCTATACTGCTGTGAGCGTTTTCACCCGTTTTTATTTATTTATTATTATTATTATTATTATTATATATATTTTTTAGTTTGTACATCAGTTTGTTGGGGATCGAGCTTGTTGTAGAATACAAATTTCACCCACTCTTTTACACTTCAACTTGTGAAACTTGCGAGTATTGTCGCACACGCACGCACGCACTCACGCACTCACTCACTCACTCACTCACTCACTCACTCACTCACTCACTCACTCACTCACTCACTCACTCACTCACTCACTCACTCACTCACGCCATCGTTGTCTTTCAATTACAGAGCTGTCAGAACGATGCTTGAAATTCTGTCTAATGGAAGGTTTCTATAGCGGAGCTGTCCAATTATAGAGGTGCTGAAATACTCCAGCTGCCGATTGCACAGGCAACAATAAAGGAGTAGGCCTATAGTTCACCCCAAAAGTAACCCTTGCCATTTCCCAAGCAGGCACGCAAACATGCATTAAGGTTGGCGAACATGCATTAAGGTTGGAGAACATGCATTAAGGTTGGCGAACATGCATTAAGGTTGGCGAACATGCATTAAGGTTGGCGAACATGCATTAAGGTTGGCGAACATGCATTAAGGTTGGAGAACATGCATTAAGGTTGGCGAACATGCATTAAGGTTGGCGAACATGCATTAAGGTTGGCGAACATGCATTAAGGTTGGCGAACATGCATTAAGGTTGGCGAACATGCATTAAGGTTGGCTCATGGAAGTTGCTCAGTGGCGTTTGAAGCACCCGGATAGTCTGCCAGAAATGCCACTGTTGTCTATGCTTGGCTCGCACATGGTCTCAAGGGTTCCCCACAACAGCAGTTTGAGGGGCGATTCACACCATGGTCCCGGGTGCGCACTCGGGACCACTTGTCAGATGTTGTGGCTAGTGTGAATGATGCGTATATACCGTTCCCGGGGAGCGGATCGCCCAACCGTCCCCGGGACCGCATGGGGGGGGGGGGGGGGGGGCGGGTCTCTAGACCGTTGAAGTGTATTCAGATACAGATCGTTCCACTGTGAATGCATGCGTACCTAAAGAAGGAAGTGGACTGTTTTTTTAGAACGTGAAATAATCTCTAGCCCATTTTGAGCGGGAACCCCTTTTGGTGTTAGCATTACGTCATGCTTTAGCTATTGAAAAATTGCAGATCTACAAGGTGAGCGCTTCGAGCTTGTAGATCTGCTATTTTTGAAAAATCGAAGAACGACTGACATTTTTAGAATCTGATCTCAGGTCAGAATGGGCTAGTTGACGAGCCAAGCGGCAACAAAAAAAAACACACAGACGCTGCACGACGCGTAACACCAGCGCTTTTCTCAACGCCTCCTGTTGAATCTGCGTATACACGCAGACTGCAGGCGCAATATGCGCTGATCTTATTCTGCGGACTATACATGTACGTGGCTCTTTCTTGGGCTTTGCTTGGCATATAGTCTCGGGCCGAGCTAAACAAAGTAATAATGATGCTAAAGTATAGAATCCACAGCAAACTAACAAGTAAGACGTGCAAACGCGGGAAGCGAACGCAGCTCGTAAATTGCAATAACAACAATTCGAATAAATCACATACTTTTAAGATTTTTTTTAAGTTAAGGTTTTTCTTAAGTTATTTTTTGTAGAGTGTGTATGTGTGCGTGCTTTTTTTGTACGTTCTTTTCTTTTTTTCTTTTTACGTTTTTTTTTTTGTTTTGTGTGTGTGTGTGTGTGTGTGTGTGTGTGTGTGTGTGTGTGTGTGTGTGTGTGTGTGTGTTTTGTGTGTGACACCCTCTGGTGGCGGTCGGGTGGTGTTACAGCGTAACACAGCGTAACACCACCCCTGTGAAGTGAGCAGTGCAATGTTGCAAAATTGCACTGCTCACTTCACAGGGGTGTGCTTTTTATTATTATTACAGTATTAGTTTTTTTCTTGTGAATATTTAGTTGTTCAGGTCTACGCCTTCTCTAAAATTCTCTTTTTCAGAGAGAACTTTAGAGAAGGCATGGACCTGAACAACTATTATTCACAAAATAAGGCCTATAGCGACATGTACATACTATATACCGTATGAAACAGAAGACTCTCTGCTTTCATAAGAAAAAAACTAATACTGTAATAATAATAAAAATCACACCCCTGTGAAAAGTGAGCAGTGCAGTTGCACTGCTCACTTTTCCACCGATCGTTTCAGAACCAAAGTATAACGGTGAGACGCGTTACTGGATCGGTGTCGTTAGTGGTTGACATGGCAAAGAAAGCACTGAAGCACGTAGGAACAATCAGCGTTGCAAAAGAGCTTCTTCGATCGAGAGAGATGCTAAGCCCGGCTGTGATATCTACAAAATGACAACTCGATGGAACACAACGGTTTAGGATGAGGACATGTGTATGGCTCCAACGAAAGACATGTAAAGTGTGTAAAGCTTGAACATTGCGGTCCCTCGATAATGTGAGACTCCATGTGTGTTGCAAACGTTGCGGGCAAATCGATGCTTACGGCTGCGTTCTTTTTCCGAGAATGAGGGGTGCAAGGCACTGGGGGGGCACTGCAGTGATAACGACCGCAATGAAGGCAATAAAGGCGTCGCCTTCATTGCGGTCGTTATCACTGCAATTATAATGAATAAAAAGGTTACAATCCACAACCGATACTAGTGATGGCTGCATTGGCTGGCGAAGACGCTGCGGGGAAATCGATGCTTACGGCTGTGTTCTTTTTCCGAGAATGAGAGACTTGCAAGGCAGTAAAGGCACTGGGGCAGTGGGGGGGGCACTGCGAATGCGATCCCACTGACGGAGAGACACCCCCACAATGCTCCCTCGGGAGAAACCATGTAGAAACAGGAGGGGAGGGGGAATCGAGTGTCACTATTCTATGCACAAACACTAGAGCATGGGCACGTCCATTTTAGATCCCCTGACATCTGCGTTGGTCTATGCCGGGCAGGCCGCCTACATTACGTCGTAATGGTGGCGGCCTGCCCGGCATAGACCAACGCCTCTTTTCAGGAGGGGGGAGCTTTTAACTCCCGGATCAGAGACAGGATCTTGGGAGAGGCAATCGGTGTTACTTTCTATGTTGTCCGGGCGCATATAAAGATGAAGTACAGTAATCAATAAAAAAAACATACAAACGTATAGATACGTCACGCGCATACCGTGATCAATATATAAAAAGCGTATAGATACGTTTCGCGCATTTGATGTGTTAACAGTTAAACGTACTATATAGCCTGTCTCTCCGTGTCCCATTATTCCTGGAGTTCTGTGTCAGGCGTGCCAAAATATGAAGCGCTGTGACGTCAGAGCAGGCCAGCTCCATATATGGAGTGCAGAGGCCTTTTGTGGCGGTTCTGGACAACCGTGGGTCCGACCGACTGGACACCGGGCACTGCAGTCCCTGTCGGGGTGTGGACCGCACGCATACCGAATTTTAAGTCGGTAGGGCAAACGATTCTCCAGATATGTGGATTACACAGACGTACGTATGTACGTATGTACGTACACGCACACGCACATGCACGCACACACACACACACACACACACACAGACTTGGTGCATAGAAGTCGAGAGGCCTCTACGGTGCTGCATGGCATTTTGTGCGGCAGCACTTTTGTAATTTATAGATACAGTCATTTTGGGGGTGGGGGGGGGGGGGGGGGGGTTTGGGGGGGGAGAGGAATGCCGGGCAGGTTTAGCAGACGGGCAACGAGTGGATGTGTGAGTGTGACAATAGAGTGGACATAGTGCTCTGGGAGGGAAGCGGTGCTAATTAACTTCTGAGTTACTGAAAGCTGAACGCTCTCTTCACAATCCTTTGGTTGTCCTGTGGTGGTTTCACGCTTCGCTGCACGCTGCTCGCTTTCTTTCTTTCTTTCTTTCTTTCTTTCTTTCTTTCACACACACGCATAGTCGTACTGTGGCTTGTGTGTGTTCATGAATGAATGAATGAATGAATGCGTGAATTAATTAATTAATTCATTCATTCATTCGTTTTTTCCTGAAAACCGTCACGATTTAGAATCTGATGTCAGGTCGAAATGGGTTCAAATGGACAGTACACGACGGTATACTGGACTGAGAGGACAGACTTCCAGGCGGGATCAGTGTGGCCTTTCTAACAGTATATTGATCCGACGCGTGGCGGTGCTGGTGAGATTTGTCGCAGAAGTCAAGTCATCCCCGGTGGGATTTCTCCGTTTGTTATTTCAGCCGGGCCGGGCCGTCACTGTCATCGGCCAACAACAGCACTTAACACAGCTATAGGCTTCAGTGCAACTTGTATAGCTCTTGTATGTGTCGCGGTGCGACTCAAGACAAGTAATATAGGACCCAAAATGCTGAACGGAAAGGCAGGAGCAGAGAACGTCAAATTAAAGTATTTATTATACTGAAAACACTAGGCAAACATAACAGGAACAGAACACCATAACAACATCTTCTTATTCTTATTATAGTCAAGCAGGGAACATAAGGAACTGAGGGTTTAAGTAGACACAGGGATCACAAGACACAGGTGAACAGGACTAACAATCAACCCTGGGATTGGCTAGGAGACTAACAGGACACAGGTGGAGAAAACTAGTAATCACAAGGAGGTAAGACAGGCAAACACAACTAGGCAGAACAGGAAACACTAGGGCAACACTACATAATAAAAGTACACACTACACAGTATACAGATTATAGTTCAGTATGACATAGTAGGCTATGGTGTATGTCGTCTATTGCGCCCTCGATCAGCCCCTCTCCCCCTCTCATAGTTATTTTTTGCATTCCGAGCTGTTGATTAAATAATGATGTCTTGATGTGTATTCCCTTTGTATTGAGGTTTTCTTCCGGGAGGCTGAAACCTTGACAGTCAAACAAATGGAACAAAAACGGTGATATAGTGACGTCACAATATCATCCCCTCCCCAACCCCTCCCACTTTATCATACAATAACAGCTGTGGGTGTGGCTTCAGTTCAGGTGGATCACCGCCCATCACCACCCGCCAGGTAAACCAGGCATACATAATGAACTGGTGGGTGTGTCCACATAAAAACGTAATTTTAACAAATACTAACAAATACTTTTTTGGGGGGGAAAAAAATATAAGCAGGTGACAAGTTTGGATGTTGACATCATGCACTGACCAAGCATTATTGAGCTGCTCGGCACGGGCTTATATTTCTCCATATGCAGACCGCGACCATCTTACCATATAAGTTAATGGCAAGGTGCTACCTAGGTGCAACTTCCAGTGTCAGCCCATTCATCCAAACAGAAAAGTCCTATCTGATTGTATTAAACAACGTCAAACTCACCAACATTGCAGCTGAACGGAAAGCTTGAATTATTCTCTTTCCATCCTCAAAGAGATAGATTTTTTGTTTCATAAGAATCCACTGTATACATGTTATGAGCTATACGTTGTGTACTTGCAGGTGATTATTTTTCTACGTGCTGGAGTTGGGAAGCGCTCGTTAGATATCACTCAACTTCCACCTGTTTTGAATTAGCACATAATGCTAGAGGCAGCAGGACATTGCTTTCCCGGAAACAAGTGCTTCCAAACTCTGATGGAACCATGGCCGTGGTCTGCAAACGGGCAATAGAGTCATGATTGCAGCTGCACCAGAGCAAGTAATAACACTCAGCTGAATTGGAGCTGTCTAATGAGCTCACACTATTGAGCAACGCTTGGAGAAAAATAGTAATGCTGCTGTCTGGAGGAAACCTCATAACTCCATTTTTGAGGTTTTTGATTATTCTTTTCCATAAATCAGTGCTATTGAACACCCTTTACGTCGTGTGTGTTGTTTCGAAAATATCGAACCAATGGAAAGTAGTAAAAAACCCTGCATTGGACAAAACCTCTTAACTCAACTGGACCCTCAAACCGTCTGCTAAAACAGCTAACTCCACCACCTCTCTCCTTCTCATGCAAGTAATTGACAATATCTAATGTCACGACGCCAACTTTGATGAGGCAGTATTGCATCGTTTAAAAGTATAGTTCCAGACACACAGGGACAGGAAGCCTTCTGACAAGCAGCTTCACCAGCTGGTAAAAGTCTGATTGATTGATTGATTGGTATGGGAGCTGCACCTTAGAGTATATATGAATAGAGAGGGCACCCGGAGCCTAAGAGCTGCACAGACGGGGACCACAAGGCCCTCAGAAGGGTGCTGCCCTCGGGGGAAGAGGTACCAAGAGTATCAAAGCCAACACAAGCAGACTGAAGAACAGTTTTCTCCCCCAGGCTGTGGGACTGCTCAACAAGCCTCCATGGACATTGAACATTCTGTGGTATTATACGGCCTTGTATATACTGACCTGAGTTCTTTAAACTTTTAAAAACTTTTATACTTGGTATTGTTATTTAAATTTACTATTTTACTGTATGTGTATTGCGGAGCATCACCCAACGTACGTTTTTCCACAATGCTGTACCTGTACATCTGTGTGACAATAAACACCTTGTACCTTGAACGCTACCCAGGGACGTGCCGGCCCGATTCCGAAACGGTTTATAAATGACCAGAGTTACCGTGTGAAAATACTTCAATGACTTAGACCTCAGTCAGAAACAGTCACATTTTATGAACTGGCAGTTGGTCCACATGGTAACAGACAGTTTGAGAACCCCTGGTCTCTAAATGGACCAGCTGCAAACGATACCATGCAAACGATATACCATTCTCGTGTAAAATGGGGCCCTATATACATAGTCCCAAATCAGCCAGCATTTAAAAAGATGCATTAGTGGTGCCGGGGCTGCTGCTGGGCTGACAACCATAGCATAGAGATAGAGAAGACAAAGCCATGATGGATGTGATTTCAGTCGGGACAACAACTCATGGAAATATTCTTTTAATGAATATTAAATGAGCGCGTTCATCTGGTGCAGTGATGAATGGATTTGCTTTCAGGGCATTCCGAGGGAGCACGACACATCTCTCCTTGCCAAATAGGTGCCGATAGCATTAGCAGATTCATAGGCCAGACTAATATTATTTTCTTCCTGTGGCCAGTTTTGTCTGGTTTCCAGGCTATATAGTAGCACGGGGTGTCACAGTCTGTCTGTCTACCTGTCTATTGCTCTCTTTCTTAAAAAAAATATATATATATATATCCCACGATTGTAACCCATTGTTCACCCCTGTGTCAATTATCTAATGTGATCCTGGGCTCTACACACCCTCCGCCAACCTAGTCCCCATATATGGGGCACATGGGGGGAGCAACGGACTTGAACTCATGCTTCCTTCATGCCTGAGTGTCCAAGTTGCTCCTTTACACCTGACAGGGGGGAGTTTCCCTGGTTGGACGTAACACGTGGTCCCAGAACTACAAATGCCATTAAACGGGGGTCCGTAAACGCATGCATGTCACACTGGAATGAAATGTTCTATGAGCAGGGCCTGGCTGTAAACAAGTTCTTGAGCTTAGTCCAGTTACCCTGGGTAAACATAATAGTACCTTTCCTTTCCTTTCAAACGATGTGTGCACATCAGCACATTTCACACCACACTGCACACAGAAACCAGGGACTGTTATAATGGCAGCGGTTGTTTCAAGAGTAATCCATTTAGACCTGACAACAGATTGTACAAATGTCTTCTAAAACAGTTTTGTGAAAAAAACTCATGTTTCTATATCAGTGGTGCTCGTCCTTTTCCATGCCAAGGACCCCCAGAGTTATCGGTATTTGGCCGTCGACCCCCATCTGAAAATACATTCTTCTGGGACCCCAGAAGAATATATTATGCATGTTCGCTCTGAAAGAATAAATATTAAAATAATTTTCACATTTTCACGATTTTTCTAAAATAGCAGATCATTGTAGCCGCGCTATGAGCTTGTGGATCTGCTATTTTTCAATAGCTAAAATATAACATAATGCTTAAAACACCAAAAGGAGGTTCCCGACCTGAATGGGGTAATGTCGCGGTGGGAGAGAGAGAGAGAGAGAGAGAGAGAGAGAGAGAGAGAGAGAGGAGGCTCTCAGCAATATCTAGCTTGCAGGTTTCAGAGGTCATTTCGGGACATTGCATGGATTCTGGATTAACCTTAATTGTTCCTCGGCCTTCTCACATGTAACGCAGTCAAGACAGCTAATTAATTAATTTAATGAATAACAAGCAGTCGGAACTGATAATGGCCTGCGAGTTTGACGAGCAGAAAGAAGCGACTCAGAAAAGAAAAGGAGGGGGGGGGGGAACAAATGGTAGATATAAATATAAATATATAAATATCAGTGGTTTAGGCCAGGGGTTTTCAACTGATTGTGAACCAGGGACCACCACCATGACTATAAAAGAATCAACCTGGGGACCACTGTTGTGTTGTAATTGGATATGGGCTAAGATTAGTGCTTTCGTAACACTTGTTATGGAATGCATCCCATGTCTATACTGTTTCTCAAACGATGGTCCACGGACTTAACTGATATACAGTACTGACACATGTGGCCCTATCTTTGGTGTGCCTTAACCTTTATCCCTAAACTTTTTTTTTCTCCATATTTTACTATCTTGAAAAATATTTTAAAACTAGCAGATCTACATCCATACATTATGGCTATTATCGGCTATTTGAACTATTTTAATAATAGAAATAGTAATATATATAGTAAAAATACGTGCAAATAAGATATAGCACATGCTGACATGATTCTATGTGCACATTAACATTTCCTAACTAGAAAAATTGCCCTTCTGGGCACAGGTCTCCACCAGGATAGGAATGTAGGACATTGCAGCTTGCCTTCATCTGGTGGTTGGATAAAAGGGCAACAAAAGTAAATTATCCACAGATCCGTGCAGTTAGAGGTAAAAACACTTTTCGGCCAGTTATAGCGCCACCTTGAGGCTGAGTTGAAATTGTTCATGTGGCATTTCGTCCTCGGCCTAGTGGGAATGTGCGTGCACAATTTCACGGAAATCACGCGATGTGTTCATGATTTGCAGCATTTTGTTTGAAACTGAGCACTCCTGTGAACTTTGGAAGCCAATCTTAACCAATCAGGATGGAGTCTGAGAAATCTGAAAGACCGGTTTCGTTGAATGGTTCTAGAGAGACTGTGTACCAATTTGCGCGATGTTTGGACAAAATCTGTAGGTGTACTGTGCAAAAACTTGTTTTGCACAAAGCGGCCTCCTGGTGGCGTTATAACAGGCCGTTCTGGAAAGTTTGGGGCAGAGGTTCATCGTTGGCATCCAGGGAGTGTGTGTGCAAAATTTGGCATCGACCGGTTAACGGTGGCCGAGATTAGCTGCTCACGGACACACACACGGACACACGGACGGACACACGGACGGACACACGGACGGACGGAGTGCAAAACATACTCTCCCCCCATGCCTTCGGCCTGGTGGAGACAATAATGATGACTCAATCAGGCAAGCTGGTACACTTCACCCTTCTTGAGATTCTAACTGCCTTTTCTGTGGAATTTATTAACCTCAGACTTCCCAGTAATTCTGATAACATTGACGCACTTCCACAGAACAGTGCACAGACGGATTAGTGCACTGTTCCGTGGAAGAAAATACAAAATCTTCACTTTGCTACATTGCTAAATGCATGGTCAGGGACCACATGCAATACCTCCACGGACCACCTGTTGAAAACCCCTGGTATAGGCAATTACTAAAAGCGCTTCATCCAGATATAGGTCTGTCTGTCTGTGCTCTGTCCCCTCCTATTTCCCCACCTCTATACCAATGTCTTCCCTGAAAAAAAAGGAGATCTACAAGCTTACATAATAGGATGCATTGTATCTCCATATACGGGCATGAAAGGGACACAGACAGATGGGTGGAACGCGTATACTCTGCATTTCCGGTTGTCCAGAACCAGCACAAAAGCCTCGTTTGGCACGCTTGACAAAGCACTCCATTCTGTTCTATCTATGAATGCACAAAGTCGTATGTGTACGTACGTCTGAAATGCACATAACTCTAGAACTCTAGAAATTCGACACACGCGTTCCACACCCCCACAGGGAGTGCAGTGCCCGGTGTCGAGTCCGTCGGACACACGGTTGTTCAGGTTCGCCACAAAAAGGCCTCTGCCCGGGATCTGGACAGTGTCCATATATGGAGCTGCCCTGTTCTGACATCACAACACTCCATGTTTGGGCATGTCTGACACAGAACTCCATATATAGGAATAAAGGGACACAGAGAGACAAATACAGAAATCTCCATATATGGGCATAAATGGGTGACAGACAGATGGGTGGAACGGGGTACTCTGTAATTTGTATTACACTTTGACATTGACAGGGAATCCCAGAGTGCTACATGATTAAAACACATAATCAATCTGAAGAGAGCGGTCCTCTTGAATCTATAAGACACATACATCATAATTCCTACGCAATTATGTTTTCAGACAAAACAAACTTGAACGTTCTTGTTGTTGAATGTTCTTAGAACAAGTTGTTGATGTCTCTGCATCGCAGGGTCGGCAAGGACGAATCTTTTACATTGCACGTGCTTGACAGTGATTGAAATATCTGAAAAGGAGCATTTAGCAGTTCAAAACATTCCGTCCAATAATTCTGTCCTTTATGCGTGGGAAATGAAGTGGGTATACAGACTGTTCTGAAAAGAGAACAGGGATCAATATAGTTCCAAGTTCCAATTTTGTCCAATGATTTTGTCATTATGTCCCTGCGATGGCTAATGGAAAACATGTTTCTTTCATTTCACTTTGTTGAAGGGTGAACAATTCAGCTTGGAGCAAAATCTCTTCAATCTCTTTTATTTCTATTTCTCTATATAATCTCTATTTTGTATTTTCAAAGACAGTGAAATGAAAAACATGTTTTTCACACTTTTAGAGCATTATTATCCATGGTCATCATCGTCATATTGGCATACCTAGCCTGGGCAGCATTCCTTTTTGGGTTTATGATCCGGATGATATCGTTACGTCATGTTGTAGTCATTGTTTTGTAGTCATCAGGATGATATCATGCTGTAGTCATTGTTTTGTAGTCATCAGGATGTTATCGTTACGTCATGTTGTAGTCATTGTTTTGTAGTCATCAGGATGATATCATGTTGTAGTCATTGTTTTGTAGTCATCAGGATGTTATCGTTACGTCATGTTGTAGTCATTGTTTTGTAGTCATCATGATGATATTGCTACGTCATGTTGTAGTCATTGTTTTGTAGTCATCAGCTTGATATCGCTACGTCATGTTGTAGTCATTGTTTTGTAGTCATCAGGATGATATCGTTACGTCATGTTGTAGTCATTGTTTTGTAGTCATCAGGATGATATCGCTACATCATGTTGTACTCATTGTTTTGTAGTCATCAGGATGATATCATGTTGTAGTCATTGTTTTGTAGTCATCAGGATGATATCGTTACGTCATGTTGCAGTCATTGTTTTGTAGTCATCATGATGATATCGCTACGTCATGTTGTAGTCATTGTTTTGTAGTCATCAGGTTGATATCGCTACGTCATGTTGTAGTCATTGTTTTGTAGTCATCAGGATGATATCGTTACGTCATGTTGTAGTCATTGTTTTGTAGTCATCAGGATGATATCGCTACATCATCATGTTGTAGTCATTGTTTTGTAGTCATCAGGTTGATATCGTTACGTCATGTTGTAGTCATTGTTTTGTAGTCATCAGGATGATATCGTTACGTCATGTTGTAGTCATTGTTTTATAGTCATCAGGATGGTATCGCTACGTCATGTTGTAGTCATTTTTTTGTAGTCATCAGGATGATATCGCTACGTAATGTTGTAGTCATTGTTTTTTAGTCATCAGGATGATATCGTTACGTCATGTTTTAGTCATTGTTTTGTAGTCATCAGGATGATATCGTTATGTCATGTTGTAGTCATTGTTTTGTATAGTCATCAGGATGATATCGTTACGTCATGTTGTAGTCATTGTTTTGTAGTCATCAGGATGATATCATTACGTCATGTTGCAGTCATTGTTTTGTAGTCATCAGGATGATATCGTTACGTCATGTTGTAGTCATTTTTTTGTATAGTCATCAGCATGATATTGTTACGTCATGTTGCAGTCATTGTTTTGTAGTCATCAGGATGATATCGTTACATCATGTTGTAGTCATTGTTTTGTAGTCATCAGGATGATATCGTTACGTCATGTTGTAGTCATTGTTTTGGAGTCATTAGGATGATATTGTTACGTCATATTGTAGTCATTGTTTTGTAGTCATTAGGATGATATTGTTACGTCATATTGTAGTCATTGTTTTGTAGTCATTAGGATGATATTGTTACGTCATGTTGTAGTCATTGTTTTGTATCATAAGGATGATATCGTTACGTCATGCCGATACTGATTATTCAAAGATAGATACCGGTATGTAAGTAAATTTTTTTTTACAACAACAAATTCCAACACAATAATTCCTATAAATGCATTGGACAACATTTATTGCTTATAAAAAGCAAGTGCAAGAAGCACCAACATCGTTTCAGTAACCTATCAGGCTATCAGACCACACCAACAGGTGTGTTGCACTGTTGAAAGGGATTGTGATTGCACCCAAAAAGACCTGAACTTTTAACATTCGCTAGATCTTCTGTGGTCTGGGGTTATCAGGCTCAAACAAGTGCTCCGATTTTCCTGCTGTTTGTGATGTCACAGCGTGCAAATCCCATAATATGGGATTATGTCAATGGGATTTGCCAGCAGATGTCACTGTTGTCACTGTTTTGCCTGTTTTCGTTGCAGCTCAAAAGGCTGCAACGAAAGAAAATAAATAAATAAATAATAATAATAATAATAATAATAATAATAATAATAATTAAAAAAAGAAAATCCAGCACACAGCTACAGCATCCAACATATGAGTAGTGATAAACAGAACCATAACGGAAAGATTAGTATCAAAGTATCACAAAATCTAGACCAGACCAGATACAGTAAATCCCTCAGTGTTTCAATTATCAATTAGATACACTCTATTGACAGCAAAATCTGTTTCATACGTTTTCATTAACGTAGACTGTGTCGGGTGGAAACCTCACTGGTTACATTTTCAGGATTCAAATTAGTAGCCAAAGTACAGTAGCAGATCTACAAGCTCTCGAGCCTTGCTGATCGGCTGGCTTTTGATGCTTTTTTGTGTGACGATGTTGTAGTACGATCAAGGTTCTTGGTTTAAGCAATATTACACGAGAGGGTGTTCTTTCTTTTTTTTTTTTTTTTAAGATATTTTTTTGCGGCTTACGCCTTTTATTGATTTTTTAAGGGACAGATAGTAGGCTGACAGGAAACGGGAGAGAGATGGGGGGATGACATGCGGTAAAGGCCGTGTCGGGTTCGGGAGTCGAACCCGCGGCACACCGCGACTGGATCACCAGTCCGGTGCCCAGACCGTTACGCTACGGCCCGGGCCGAGAGGGTGTTCTTTATCGTCATTACAGCACGCCTGCGAAGCTGCAGGAACTTCCGAAAGGCGGCGCAGAGGTGCATTAACACAATGAGCCCCAGGATTCCTTCAAAATAGGAGCTCTGGGGTGCCGGGAAGACATGGCCACTTTTACTCTGAAACAGTTACCCATAAAACTAAGATAATCGCAAAAAAAAAAGAAGATTTTTTTTTTTTTTAATGACAGATGTAGCCACTACGACCACAAAATGTCCCAAGAAACTCGCTAGCCTATAGCAACCCAGCCTGCTGCGCTCTACGGAGAACAGAGCAGCTGAATTCTTTGTTTCGAATAGGTGTTCCTATAAATAGGTGTTCCTATACTGTCGTTTAAGCACGGCTAGAATGCCATTTCAACCAATCAGATAGCAGGCCTGTTGTGTAATTAACTATTATCCTAGGACCTAGATTATACCTATAGGTACTTCACTCTCTCTCTCTCTGCATTAACTGTATGTGCGGTCTGGACTAAGAGCGCCTGCAATAAAGGCCTAAATTGTAAATGACAAATGTGTCCATGTTATTTAGAAACATATAGGCCTACTGCATGTGCACAATACTGGGGATAATAGAAGCAATGTTCTTCAGTTAAGAGTCAAGACACCTGAGTCACTTGCATCACCGCCGCTCAGAAATGACCGCAACAGTAGTTCCAAGAAATCCACGTCGTAAAAGCAGTATAACTGTGTTAGGTTGTGTTCGGCCTGCAGTGGTGAGAGAACAAATATATATACTCCCATGTTTTACGACCTGAAGCCAATTCTACAAACAATGGCTTCTAAATCATGACAGTTTTCTGAAAAACCCTATGTTTCTATGTCAGTGGTTCTTTTCATGTCAAGGACCGCAGAAATTATATGTGTTCTGCCGCCGACCCCCACCTGGAAATAATGTAGTTCAGAAGTAAAGATTTGACTTAAAAACGTTCGCTCTGAAAGAATATATATTCAAAGATTTGCGCCACATTTTCAAGATTCTTCAAAAATAGCAGGTCTACAAGCTCGTAGTGCGGCACTCGCGCTGTGATCTTGCAGATCTGCCATTTTTCAATAGCTAAAGTATAACATAATCCTTAAAACATGGGGTTCCCGTCCTGAATGGGAAGTGAAAGTATCAATAGGCCTATTGCAATATACTCTGTTACACGTAATCATCCAGAATTCAAAATGTGCTCAGTGCTTGAGTAACATGACAAAAGTAATTGGTATCAGAATGTACTAAATGTACTAAGCTCACAATGTCATTGTGTCGCAAATGTAATGTAAATAAATAATGAATGTAAATGTATTTATAGTACTGTAGGACTGAAGTGGTTTCTTTTTGTAATGACCATCAAAAACAACAGGTAACTAAAGTTTTCCAATAATTGTAGTGAGTCAAATTTACAATATTTGCCTCTGAGATGTAGCAGAGTAGAAGTAAAAAAATATATAGAACATTTGAACTACTCCAGTAAAATAAACGTATACCTCAATATTCTACTTAAGTACAGTACTTAAGTAAGTCGTTACTTTCTACACACTAAACCCAAGCGTTTAGGTTATAAACTGTTTTAAACACATATTTGTAACACTTTTTAAACGTGTGACAGTGTTTAGATTATAAACAGAAGAACATGTTTAATCGCCTGTAACACTTTTTAAACACATAAACGTGTTTAGTTTTTACAATCAAAGTCAGTCATATAGGTGTTTAGAATTTGAACACTAGGTGTTCTCGTGAGGTGTTTGAGTGAACTCGTGTTCTACTGTATTTTATGACCAATTATAAACATTTGGCATTTTATTATTACACATTGGTGTTTAGGTTTAAACGCGTCACATGTTCCAGGGATTTACAGTGTAGGCCTACCACTGAAGGCAGACCAAAACCTTAAGTACAATTTTGAGGTATTTGTACTTTACACTTGACTATGTCAAATTTGCTGTACTTTTTACTTCAACTACACTAGATTTCAGAGGCAAATATTGTACTTTTACTTTAGTTACTAGTTAGTTCTACTTACTACTAGCTTGTAAATCTGCTATTTTCAAAAGATTTGTATACATTACCAAACTTGAAATGGGACATTCTGCTTTACTTGTAGGCTAGTAGCCTACTTTAAGTACATTTTGATGCAGATACTTTTGTACTCAAGTACATTTTTTAATACATGACATCGACTTGTAACGGAGTACATCTACATTGCAGTATCTATACTTTTACTGAAGTAAAACATTTCAGTACTTTTTTCCACACCTTGAATATCGTTGCTGTGTGGCAGAAACTTCTAAGGGCTCCATTTTTGTCACCGCTAAACCCCTTATCCCTAAACTTATTTGCCTTTTTTTAACTATTCAAAAATGTTTTTCAAAATAGTAAAAAAATTAATGAGAAAAGACAAAGACGTTTAGGGATAGGGGGTTTAGCGGTGATGAAAATGGAGCCGTGACTTTTGAACTTTTCTTCCCCATTTTGTATGCGTCTATGGAATTAACATTGCTCTAATTGAGTCAAATAGACCCCCACAGTTGTGGTTAGAATATTGAAATATGTCTTCCCTGTGTATTTTTGGTTTCTTCCTGAGACAAAAGGCCCCATCGAAAATACACCACGTTAGTGACATCACAATATTATCCTCTCCCATAACCCCTCCCCCTTTATCATATACAAATGGCCGGCCTACAACCAGTTCAATTGACCTATAGCTAAGCCCCTCCCCAAACTGCTATGGTCCAATCACATGCAGCTAAGTGTGACATGGGTTAGACAAACCTCTCCACCAAAAGTTTTCCTATATGATAAAACATTGTTTAAAAACAATCAGACCAGTCTGAAGAGAGTGGTGCAACAGCACCCCCTGTTGGTACTAAACATAGGGAGCGTCGTAGGGACATTGCTGTTCTTTGGAGTGGTTGCACCACTCAAAAAGAAATGTCACGCACATATTTTTCCAGTGCACGCAGCAGCCCTTGTTGACGGATTTGGAAGAGATTTTGAAGGTCTGGTTCCAAAAATGAACCAGTATTGTGTAAAATCCATGATATTTACATTGGAATGAATGAGACCTTAGCTAAAGGCCTATTGCGTCGCGATGCCGAGTCATGTCACACAACAGAAAGCGATGCATATAACGGTCATTCGCACAGGCCCGTAACAGTCCAGCTGGTTCCAGTTGTGCACACATCTCAGAGTTGCACAACCCATCCATCCATCTTCCATCAACCGCTTATCCATAGTCGGTCATGACCCACACTTCATGACCATAGGTGAGAGTAGGAACGAAGAGTTGCACAACGCCATAACTCGTATCCCCGGACCCTACTTTGAGAAACGGTAACAGTAGAACACGGACGGCACAAATGTGTCAAAACCTTGTTCCTGTTCGTATAAAGGTCCCAATTAAGGAGATGAAAAGAACAGTCATTATAAGTAAAGCTCAGCTGAATGGCCACAAAATATCAAATGGAACTGTACAAGATTATTAGCAAATCCAAATACCAAGAGGGTGGAAAATGTGGGATACAACTCCTAGAACAATTAACTTCACATAACCTTGAAACAAAAGTACAGAGCAGATCCATACAGTAGATACATGTATAAGTCTGAGCTGAAGACTGGAAGACTTTTTAAGATATTTTTGGGGGCTTTTTCTGCCTTTATTTGATCGTTTACAGCAGAGGTCCCGCACCACTGGTATACTAGTACCACTGGTGGTACTTTAGCCCCCCCTCTGGTGGAGTTGCCCAAAAAAAGAGGAAGACAAAAATTGAATTATATTACTATACGGGTAGTTCTTCTGAGCAAGCAATCAGTTGAAATAGGCTCTCCAGTCGTGCTGAAATGAGCATGACAGCCGTTATATTCATAGAAGATTTGAGAACGGATTAATCACATTTAGGCCTGACCTCAAAATCTTCAGTTTTCTGAAATAAATATTTTCATGATTATTCAAAAATAGCAGACCTACAAGCTCGAGCTTGTAGATGCTATGAGCTTGTAGATCTGCTATTTTTCAATAGCTAAATGTTTAAAACACCAAAAGGGGTTCCTGCCCAAAATGGGTTAATCACATTAGAAATATCATCAGACAGAGTTTTGTCAGAGCAGCAGCATTATTGTGTGCTTCACAACAAAGATATTAAAGCAACATACAAATACATCAAGCAGAGCATAGAAAAAAGATATAACATATAAAATCAAATGAAAGCCAAGGGAAAAAAAGGTGCGTTTTGAGTAGGGACTTAAAAATGGCAATGGTTTGAGCTGCTCTAATATAATAATAAAAATAATAATATATGATTTATATAGTGCTTTTCTGGGTACCCAAAGTCGCTTTACAGAAAGAAGTACAGACATATTTTATTAGAAAACAATTTAAAAGGTTTAAAAGGTTAAAAACTAGACATCAAAAATCAAAGGAGGGACAAACAAGAAGGGTGTGTGTGTGTGTGTGTGTGTGTGTGTGTGTGTGTGTGTGTGTGTGTGTGGGGGGGGGGGGGGGGGGGGGGGGGGGGTTATGTAGGGAAGCCAGTTTGAAAAGGTGGGTTTTGAGTGTGCTTTTAATATGGGGGGGGAGGTTGTTCCACAGCTCAGGGGCTGCCACTGTTGAGAGATGTAAACGTGAATAGGAGGATTTTAAAATCAATTCTCATTTTGATGGGGAGCCAGTGGAGTGAGGTTAAAACTGGTGTGATGTGGTAATTCTTTTTGGTACCAGTGAGCATTTTGGACTAATTTAAGTCGTCTGAGGGAGGATACCCACTGTAGATCCCTGGAACATGTGACGCGTTTAAAACATAAACACCAGTGTGTAATAATAAAATGCCAAATGTTTATTAATGGACATTAAATACAGTAGAACACGAGTTCACTCAAACACCTCATGAGAACACCTAGTGTTCAAATTCTAAACACCTATATGACTGATTGTAAAAACTAAACACGTTTATGTGTTTAAAAAGTGTTACTGGCGATTAAACATGTTCTTCTGTTTATAATGTAAACACTGTGACAAGTTTAAAAAGTGTTACAAATAAGTGATTATAACCTAAACACTTGGGTTTAGTGTAGTGCATTACAGTAATCTAGCCTTGATCTAGACTGACGACGGACAGGCTGATGAGAGTTTCGGAGTCCATTATCAGAGTGTACAAAAACAGCATCACACAGCCATGGGGCTGGAGCCCCATGGACGAGCTCCTTCCGCCTGTCGGCTCCTGAAGACTAACACACAGTTACAGACATTTCAGTAGTTTAAATACAACTCAAGATAAAGACATCAAAGGGAAAATGCAAACCCCCAAACCCCCACTGTCCACTATATGGTAATATTCACCAGGGAGAAGGTACAGGAAGAACAGTAGGTGCTTGCTATCAGCAGCTGCTATCAACAGGCCAGATCCACTTAGCATACAGGGACCCCTGTTGCTGTCTATGCATCCTGTCCAGACATGCCTGTCTCTCATTTGTTGAGAGACAACTTAGAACAGTTATTTAAGCTATATTAATGTGAATTGTAGTTCCATATACATCACTCAAGTAAAGTACAAATACCTCAAAATTGTACAGTACTTAAGTAAAAGTACTTAGTTACTTTCCACCACTGGATACTGGTTAGGGTACAGGCTAAACCTGTCACAAAGGCCCCATGGCAGCTCTCCCCTGCAGTCGTCTCTGAACACTCCTCAACTGCAGCATGCCTGGCTTTAAAGACGGCGTGCGATGGCTTTTTGAGGATTTCATTTTAAAGTCTAAAATGGAAGAGATGTGTGCTTCTGAACCAATCAGAGCGTCGCATCCCTTCAGGCTATGGGTCTCATAGCTCCGCAACGGTGGACAGAGTTGTTTGTTTACAAAACGTTATACAAGTCAGATACAGAGCATGCATTTACTACGTGGCTTATTTCTAATCAATCTTTTCAGGTACATATTTTAGCGTGCTGATTAAGTTTAAAATGAGTAATACCCTGTCTGGATGTCATCTTGAATGAGATTTAAAAACGGAGCAGTTCCGTAATCAAACATCAGCTGTGTTTGGACGAATGCGCAGCAATGGGAATAAAAACGGGTGAATGAGGTCAAGATTAATTTGTATTCATGCAGGACTCGACACGTCGTCACGCATCACGTTTTCCTATCAAAGGAAGTAATTCAAATTGGATTTGAATGGACTTTTGATATAAAAAATACACAAAAATGGAAATCCATTGTTAGGTATATGCCCATAAGATGACCACGGATATGGCCTAAAAGTGTGAAAAACTTATTTTTCATTTCACTAGGACTTTATTAAAACATGCCTGGCTAACTAAAGGCCCATGGGTTAACTTACAAACATTACTACAAATCATGAAGCACTTTACAGAGTCAGCTGTTTCCCCCCGGCGCCAATTCATATTACAAAAAGCACAATACAAACATTATCAGCAAACACCCCTCCTCCTCTAGATGCTTTAATCAGACCAGTGTGTGTCCAGTGGAAACCTCGTATGAATCTGATCTCAGGTCAGAATGGGTTAACAGACGACGTCACACTGATAAGCACCAGCGTGCGTGCGCATAGCGGCAGCACAAGAACCCTGCCTCTCATAAGGTGCAATGGAAAAGTTCTAGCTGCACTCAGGTGTAGAAAATGCCCCATCAAACTTTCAGACAGTGTTTTTCTCCCAGTGTGGAGGAAGAATGATTAGGATTTTTATCGTGATCTCTCGCCCTTGAAATATAATAATCCTTGGTTTCTGTTGTGTTTGAACAATAATAGCAATTCAAAGCATTTGTCCTCAAAACCACACATCCAGTCGCTGTCATAAGAACGGGAGGTGCGCTCATGAAGAGCCTGTTTGTGCACGGCTGCACGCGCACCTGCAACCAATCAAGTATAATTTATGCTTTGTCCCGCGATGGTGTCGTGCACGCAGACCTCTACGCTCACAACGGTCGCATCTGCAATGCGATGTGAGCTTGTATATCAGCTGTTCTCTGCGTGCAACACTGTTGCGCTTTGAAGTATAAATGTCTCATATAGGGTGCACCTCACTAGCCAACACACAAGAGGAGGTTGAATGGACTGAAACCAGCGCTCCCCAAAACAACAGGTTTGGAGATCTGTTGGGAATTGATTAGATGAAACAGTCACAGTCCTTGTTTGTAAACAATTCATTGTTCTATTGGCACCTTCCACTCAACAGGAATGCCAGCACTGCAGAGGAAAGACAGGTGAAGTGACCAATAATGAATAATTCAATGACTTCAACACAGTGACAACAAATAATCATTAAAAAAAAAAAACTTTCAGAAATGTCAGAAGTGCACTGTAAAGAAAATAATCACACCCGTGTGAACTGAGTGGTGCAACTCCCCCCCCTCTCTCTCCCTCCTCCTCCTCCTCTCTCTCTCTCTCTCTCTCTCTCTCTCTCTCTCATTAGCAGGCAACAGTGCAGCACTATCTCTCTTTATGGCACAACAGCGCCCCTACTGGTACTAAGTCATACTCATGCTCATTAACACATATAGTTGAACACATACATAGTTGAACACATAAGCCCAACACACACCGGGTGCGCAGCGATGCGGCACAGGCGTTGCCGCGCGGTAACGCCTGGAAAATAGAACTGGTTTCTATCGGAGTGTCAGGCGAGGCGTCAGCACGTGTCGGACGCCGCCGGTGTGCGATAGGTTCATTGAAAATAACGGAAGCAGCTGTTTTGACGCGCGGCGTTCGCAGACGGTGTGTGTGGCCCTATAGGCGGACACAGACATTGCTGTTCCTTGGAGTGGTTGCACCACTCAAAAATGCAACAGAACACAAAATTGATGCTGATTGCTATTGAAGCAGGAGTGTAGTGTGTATACAACAGGGTGCCCACACTTTTGTTTACTTGAGAGCTACTTTCAAAACAGTGTTGTTTTTGGCAGAAAATTCCAATTTTTAGTTTAGTCATAGTCGATTTAAGTCGACAAGATCTACAGTTGATTTAGTCGACTAAAATGTATTTTGATGCCGTCGTAATGACTGATTTTACACTTGCTGAAAATAGCAGATTGTAGATCTACTATTTTCAGCATGAAACCAAGTGTTTTTATTACTGGATCTCTTGTCCAATAGTCCCTTCGTAACATTTTAGTCTAGTTTTTATTTGACGTCTTATTTTTTGTCACCATAGCTTAGTTTTCATTTAGTTTCCATTTAGTTTTTGCCAGTGAAAAAAGGTAGTCGACGAACATTTTTCGTCTTAGTTTTAGTCGACGAAAACAACCAAAAATTACCAGGTCAACAAGATCTACTCACCAAAAACATCATAGAGGGGGGAAATGGAATTGGTAGGGTTTTGTATAATTAATTACTTTGTATTACTATACCCTCTTGAAAAGAAAGTATAGGCCTATTGCATTGTGGGTTTGAGATAACCCACCTTATCACAATATACAGTATGCGTGCATAGTTCCTCTAGTACTGTCTAGGTATTTAAAGGTCTTTAAATAAATACTTTTTGAAAAGCTTATGGAGAAAATGAACGGAGAATTCACTTCTGGATCTCACGTCGTCATGAAAGGGGACGGGACTGCGACGCTCTATTGATACTTCTACTTACAGTAAATGTCAGCCATGAATCAGGAGAGAGTTAGCTATTTATGAGCTTAATCTTTATAGTGTTCCAGTTCCAATTTCCGTCTGCTCATTTCTTTGTGGTCATCACTTTAAATTCCACTTCGTTTAATCTGTATCCTGCCTGTGCTCTATATGGATACAATTGCTATGTAGGTTTCAGTTTCGTTTCTGAAAATGCATTTTCTGTTTAATAAAAAGCTGGAGAGACATGGAGACTCCTGTTACTGAACAAACACTCTATAACAATGAGTACTATCACAATATAGAGCTTTTTTTTGTCTCCACCAGGCTGAAGGCATGGGGAGAGAGTATGTTTTGCCACCGTTGGCCTGACCCATGCCAAACTTTGCAGACACTCCCTGGATGCCGACGACGAACCTCTGCCCCAAATATTCCACAACGGCCTGTTATAGCGCCACCCTGAGGCTGATTTTGGCAAAACACATTTCTGCAGATTACTCGTACACATTTTATCCATACATCACACAATTCGGTATACACTATCTCTCCATAGTCATGTGATCAATACGCATCTGCACCATTTCCCATCTTTCATCCTGATTGGCTTCCAAAGCTGAGGGAGGATTGTCTGTTTCGAACAAAATGCCACAAATCACAAACACAGTGTGCAATTTCCGTGAAATTATACACGCACATTTCCACTAGGCCGAGGATGACATGCCACTCATTCTTTTCCAAATCAGCCTCACGGTGGCACTATTATAGGGCAATTCCTGTTTTACCTATAACTGCATCGATCTGTTTACAACTTATGTAATCTCACTCCCTGGAAAAACATTTTCCCTGCATTCTTCCACATCTGCCGGTTATAGTGCCACCATGAGGCCGATTTCTGCAAAACACATTGTTTATATTAGTCCCACAGATTTAATCCAAATCTCACGCAAATCGGTACACATGATCTCTGTAGTCATGTGATCAAGATGAGTCTGTTGGATTTCTCAGATTCTACACTGATTGGCTAAGATTGCCTTCCAAAGTGTCCTGTTTTGTAAAAAAAAATGCTGCAAATGTCCTGCTCATCCAGAATTCTATCCTCAGAGATGCTATGAGTGATCTGGCTCTGCATTTCCTCAACAGAATGAATTGTTGCAACAAAAAAACCAAACAAAAAAAAACATTTTATATAACACGTTTATATTACTTCTAAACATTTTGCCAAACATCACACACACTCCTATCCTCCTTGTGGACACCTGTGCCCAGATGGGCACTTTTTCTAGTTGACACTTATTTTAACCAAAGAAAAGCAATTACAGTACTGTATACCTTTAAAGATGGAGTGCCGTGATCTTTGTACGTTTACCAATTTGTCATGTGTTTAAGAGGTTACAGTACTTAATTAGACCCCTTGGTGTGGTTGTTATGTGCAATGATGTCTTCCCTTTAAATTTAGGGTTTCTTCTGGAGGCTGAAACCTTCACAGTCAAACGTGCCAATGAAAAAAAACAGTAATATAGTGACATTACACTATCAGCCCCTCCCCTAACACCACCCATCACCACCCACCAGGCAAGCCAGGCATACTTAATGAACTGGTGGACGTGCCCACATAAAAACGACATTTTCACAAATACTGTACACTTATTTTTTTAAATAAATCTTCCTCCTTATATAACAATAAGACCTGATGATCATGTTTTAGGATGGGAAAAAAAATCATGGCACTCATTTGAGTACCTTTTCCACCACTTGCCCAGAGTAATCATAATCAGCTTCAGCTTTCTGTTAAAGTTTAACCCATTCTGACCTGAGTTTTTTTGTAACTGTTTATACTTTAACGGTTAAAGTATAAACAGTTAAAAATAACCCTGCAGGGCTCCTTGTGAAGTATATATAAACTGTACTACGAGCAACTCTATTAAAATAAATGTCCCTAAACGGCAGCCGGGGAGACTTGATTCTCAGCAAAGGGAGGAGAAAGATCAACATTGGTGTCAGCCAATGTTTTTGTGGAGTCATTTTCACACCTAAAAGGATTATGTTCACAAATCAACAAAAAAAAGGTACCGAGGCGTGCTGCTGAGCTGCTAAATTGGCGCCGTAAGTCAGGGAACAACAGTCGGCTGTTTAAGAGTCTGAGCAGGATTCATGTCTCTAGCTGTGAAACAGTCACACATAGCATGCTGCTGGAGCGCTCAATCTCACACAGGAGTTTAGATGGATACAGGATCATGGATGGGGTAGTGAGTAGTGACTGTAACAAATTCATGCAAGGTTATCATTTATTGATAACTAGATTCTTCCTAATTTCCCCCGTTGCCCACCTTGAAATTGGCTGAATTCAAGAGCGAGAAACCATTTGTAGGATTTGTGTACCATTCCCATCCTAAAAGTCTGACAATAAAGTATTATATCATGTCATAGCATTTATAGGAAGACAGTCCATCTTGATGGGAACCACTGGAGTCCGGCGTCAGATGGCAAAATTGCGCGATCGTCCTACTGGTGCGAGATCCCGTGAGAGTGTCTTGCTGGAAAGGTCGATAATAAAGTAGATTTTGTCCTGATCTGAAAAGATGCCATTTTAGTATGAAAACCATGGAGATTAAAGAATGATTCGGAAGCTTTCACGTTCACTCTCATATTGGAATGATTGAATCAAACCATCTCCTAAAACGGCGTCCACTCTCTTCACGCAGATACGGGAACTAAACTGGAGATGGCATGTCTTACTATTAATGTGACTAAATTTGACTGAGGGACTGCCATTGGATTTTTATGTTCATGTCATATGAAAGCAGGGAATCATAGCTTCAAATTGACATATTGGTTGTTCATTTTGGCCCACCAGTTTTGGAGATGTGGCTTATAGAGTAATGTCTTGCAGAAAACAACGAGTTGAGAAAACAGGCTTGAAAGGTTCACTTCTGTGGTCTCTAACATTACACCTAGCTACATGTTTAAGCATTTATTTCATATTTACATGTCGATTTCAGCTCTGACACTTATTTCAGACATGCTCTAGTATGTGAAAATTCTGCCTGTGCTATACACTCATTTTGAAAAAAAAAAAAAAAAAACTCCTCTGTTGAAAAGCTGGAATTTGCGCGATGGCAGTCTCTCAGTCAAATTTGGTCATTTTCTTTCCGTCTTGGGCAGCACCAGGGACGTGCAGAGACCGTTAGAGAGGCATGAAATCCCGTAAGAGGGCACTTTTGGACAGAAATTGTGAAAATAGCTGATCTACAAGCTCACGACGCGTTGCGCTCCAACGCGTTGAGAGCTTGTAGATCAGCTATTTTCGGCGCGCAACCCAGCACTCTTTTCTTTAGCTAGTGGACAAAAAAAGCAATTCTCCTGAATGCTGCCTTCCGGCATGGCACGGAAAGGAGTGGCATTTGCATTTCTTCCACCATGGAAAAATTCATTTAAAAAAAAAAAATAGGCCGCTAAAGAAAATGCATGTTTTGAAGAAAGTACTAAATAGGCTATAGAACTGCATGGGTTATTTTATTATTATTATTTTTTTGTGAGGGGATTATTGTATTGCGTGGTGTGTCTGTGTTGAAACCTAATAACAAAGCTAATTCTATTATTGTCTGGGTCACCTTGCTCCTTCTTTAAATGAGCGTCTCTGGGGAAGAGAAGATTAACCTCTGTGTCAGCCTGCCCTGGCTGGCTGGCTGGGTAATGTAGAGCAAATAATACCAAACTAAAAACCACGTTCCGAATGTGGCTTGAGAGTCAAATGAGAGACAGTATGGGAAGCTTCATTCCATTTCAAACAAAGGAACCACCACGCCAAGGCGGAAGGCGGCACTCTAAAATAAAGACGGCTGCAAGGCAGACAGAGGCTCAATTGTGCATTATTTTTCAAGGAACTCAAATGTTTGAGAGCCACTGTGCACAACATGGAGGGTCCGACAAACGACAACCCACCTCGAACCCTAACCTAACCATAACCGCAAGCACGGGAGCAGCGCATGTCCGACACGCGGACGCATATGTCGGACTAATGCTCCGTCGGAAAATTACATGCGGCCCCCCATACGGCACCTTAATTATAGTATAATCGGTAACACCTGAAGGAAGTATAGGGAAGGTATTACTATTTACAGTAGCTGAACGTTTAGTAGGTGGTTTAGTAGGCGGCGCAAAATGCACTCGCGCGAGCCTCATGCATGCACGCGCATTTTTACGCGGGAAAAGTTGCTTTTGCTTTCCCTCTCCACACGCAAGTTCCTGTATATGAACAAACTGACACGTTCAGGCAATTAACCAGGATAAGGCACCGATACGGTGATACAGCATATTTATTAGGCCTAGTAACAGAAATCTGTTTTGAAAATATAAATAAAATGAATTCAGAGTCGCCACGCATGGCGCTATGGCACAGAAACCCATTAGGGAGAAAATTGCATATTACACACAGTGTACTGTATGTATGGCAAGGCGGCAATTATCAAAATATTAATGATAACAGCCTTTATTATTTATTATTATTATTATTATTAACCTCCTGTCCGAGGAGCAAAGAGCAAAGTACCATTTCAGTATACAGAGAAGCACGGCCTCTTAAGCCCCAACCACACCAAAGGGTCACCATGCAACTCCTTGGGTCCAAACTAAAGTTCTCAAAATCTGCTCGAACCCGACCAAGCCTCGGGCTCGGTGATTTTCCGCGATTTTGTTTATTTTTTCTTTCTTTTTTTAAAACAGTGTTATTATAATAAAAATAGCAATTCCGTTATTTGTGTAATGAGACTTTGTATACATGTATGTATTTATTATGAAGAGGGCTGCAGGAGGAGGACTGGAGGCGGGGGTCGCATCGCATCGCACTGGCATTTCAGACTTAGAGGCCTCGTACACACATGTCAAACAACGTGACTTCCATTGAGCCTGAGGCGGCCATGAAATACAGACAGAACAGATCATGTCCGTGTACGAGGCCAGAGCAGCAGCCTGCCCCGCAGTCCTGCACTGCGCGCAGGCAGTACAGTAGAGAGAACAGTGAACGGTGGGAGACTTGCTTGCTTGCCTTGTTACCGCTGGTTTCCCTCTGGTTTGCGTACCAAATGAGCTACTAACCACCAGTTAACTTGCCAAGTTGCCATATGCTTAAATATTTTATAAAATCAATCGGATTATCACAGCTGAAGAAGTGTCAGGTTGCACTGAGTCTCGTTAACCCAACTGGATGCGATGAATAAAACCTAATTATTAATCAACGTCACCAAACGATCCATGGTGATATATAACTTATAATGCTACATGTAAAGCAACTTCACTTCAGAGGTAACTACGGGAGGGAGCTGCTATTAGTGTTTACTCACCACCACCACTGTATGGAATCCATTAGAATGATTGGAAATGGAAGTTATGGAACAACAATAGCCTATTCTTTTTTTTATATATATTTTTTATCCCACGATTTTGTAACCCATTTTTCACCCCTGTGTCAATCATCTAATGTGATCCTGGGCTCTACACACCCTCCGCCAACCTGGGGAGAGCAACGGACTTAACTCATGCTTCCTTCATGCTTGAGTGTCCAAGTTGCTCCTTTACACCTGACAGGGGGGAGTTTCCCTGGTTGGACGTAGCGCGTGGAAGGAACACGTTATTCCAACCAGCTCCTTTCCCCTCCATCATGCGCCCCGGCTGGCCAGGGGGAGGCAGTTTAGAGACCAGGATTACTGCATGTTTTTGTGAGGGTACCTACCCTAGGGGACACGGGGAGAACATGCAAACTCCACACAGAAAGGCCCTTTCGCCAACCCCACCTTCGGGTATGGGCACTGATGACGTGGAGGAGGAAACATGCCGCCAGCACCCACAGCGCCCCGAGCGGGAATCGAACCCAGGACCTTCTAGCTGTGAGGCGACAGCACTACCAACTGTGCCACGTTGCCAACAATAGCCTATTCTAACATACATCCTTTATTTCGATAAGTCTGTTAATCTCCGTTCTCAATTTCACACTGAAACACGGCGCCGCTGCGCCGCAATTTAGTGCTGGTTTTGTCAGGCTTTTGTCGGGCTTCGGGCTTAACATTATGGTATAATGTTTAGTTAGGGTAGGGTCGGGCCGGGCCATAATTTTTGGGGACTTTTAGGGTACAGGGTGTCCCCCCCCCCCCTATTTGGAGTCAGGGACACTAGTACCCACTGCAATGACTGCATACTGTGTTGCAGTTTTTTTTTTTAAAGGCCGTCTCAATGTATTTCCAATGGGAGTCACATGGTTTCAGGACACAACCTTGCTGCATGGCTGTCTTCTGCCCTCCCCCCCATGCAACATGGGGGTGACTCCCATTGGAAATGCATTGAGGCGGCCATGGCACACACAGGACACACAGGACACAAGTGTGTCTTGCGTGCGTGTGTCTCAGGTGTGAGTGAGGCCTGACTCCTTAGCCCTGACACGGTGCAACGCGGGAGAACTCTGAACCCACAACCCACACTCCACAACGCCGCGGAGCGTCTGACAACATTGGCTAATGTTAATGTTATGAGCTAACTAGCTCTATACAGCCATAACAAAACACAGTGATTGAAAGGAACAAAAAGAACGTCGGAAAACGGACGTAAAACAACGGCCTGCGAGGTTGTGACAGAAGCACAACGGTAGAGTGCTTGTTTCACCTGGCAGTTGATGATACACGTGTCATTCTTGTTTTTTGTTCAGTCGAACACCTGTTGTTCCACTGGGACTGCTTAAAAACCAGTGGTAGACAAGCTGCAATCCCAGGGATATATATATATATATATATATATATATATACACACACGGACACATACAAATACACTGTTCAGCGTACTGGTGCGCATGGCTGCGTCATCCAACACAACAGGAAGTTTTGCATTCCCAAGGAACCGCTCCGATCATTATGCTAAATAGTCATTAGGCCCGTTTGCCTCCAGTTGGGAGGCTAGTTGCAGGCTCGTTAGCTGTCGGGGGCTCGTTAAGGACCACCGGGGTCGCATGTGCAATGCCAGGTTGCTGTTCACAGCTGTCCAATCAGGATATGAATCTCCCATTAACAAGCTGACATGTCAGGGTTTTCAAGATAATGACGCTCCTTTGTAAGCATCAGCGTCACATGAGGGGGAAGTGTACGACAGCACCTTTGGACGGTTTGACTGTTCCTCGTGCACTGGTTTTCAGTCAAATGTAATATTCGTTGCTGTCCGGAGGAAACCTCATAACTCCATTTTTGAGGTTATGAATTAATATTGAACCAATGTGAAGTAGTAAAAAACACATTGGACAAAACCTCTTGACTCCATTGGACCGTCTAACTGTCTGCTAAAACACCACCTTTCTCCTTCTCATGCAACCAATTGACAACATCTAATGTCACTACACCAACGTTGATGAGGCATGTAGTATTATCGCGTTGTTTAAAAAAATATTATTTTCCTTAAAAATGTATATTTTTCATTTCCTTGAAAAATGAACATTTATGGAGTTATGAGGTTTCCTCTGGACAGCAGAGATATATAACATACATGCACAAGTAATTAACTATGTGGCATGTTCTTTTCATTTATTTATCCGGTTGAAGGCTTTTTGCCAGGGATCCAAGGCCGCGTGAAGCGCAAGCCTGAGGCTCCGAAGGGAGGGTGCGTGATTTTCTGTGGTTAAAATAAATATTAAAAAGCTCTATATCGTCATATTACTATAGAGTGTTTGTTCAGTAACAGGAGTCTCCGGCAGACATTTAGAGGGGCAGGTAAGTAGCCTTGCCGAGCCATGAGGCCCATAGGGCAGGAGCCTATCTCCTGTATGTCGCAGGGACTTACCCCCGATCCAACCCTTGATGCTGAGTGTCAAGCAGGGAGGCACTGGGTCCCATTTTTAGAGTCTTTGGTATGACCCGGCCGGGGATTGAACCCCCAACCTCCCAGTCTCAGGACGGACACTCTAACCACAAGGCCACTGGAGCTAGAGGGGCAGGTGCTCAAGTAAAAAAAGGGCACCCTGTTCAGCGTGTGGAACCGGCCCGGTTGCCTTAATAGTGTGAGATTTATAGATCTTGGGGCATAAATAATATATTAGAAGCTTTTTATCAAGAATTGAGCAATGTCACCATGGTCCACATACTGTACTGTACAGTGTACGGGAAAAAAAAAGATTTCAGAACAGGCGGTTGTGGACAACCGTGGTACCGACATTGGGCACCGCAGTCCCTATGTACAGACATAAACACATACAGACAGACATACCGAGGCGTGGTGCATTTAAGATTTCATGTAGCACTGCCTCCTGTCTGGATGCAAACAACATGAAGCGTTTGGGGACTCACTCACATTCCATTCTATCATACTCTATTCCAGGAGTGGAACACAATTAAGCTAGTGAAAATAGCAGATCTACAGGCTCACAACGTGGAGCTTCACGCCGCGCTGTGAGCTTGTAGATCGGCTATATTCACTACTACTTCTTAAACATTTGTGTTCTATGGAATTCCTTAGATTTGTCTTTCATTTATTCATGAAATTACATGGATTTCTTTTTCTTTTTATTATTATTTTTGCTTTTTGGGAATGTTTTCTGAAAATGTCTTGAAATAAATATCTAAATAAAAACAAAATGTAGGAAACAATAGAATATGTGTCCATTACACACAAATAGGTCCAGAGCCAGCATTTGAGAACCCGCTCTATTCTATAACACTAAAGCCAGTACAAGAAAGTAGGAAAAGTTAGACAATCACAACATCATTTGAAAAGAGCTATGTCCGTTAGGGTCTATTTGGTTCCATTTGTACACTCTCTAATGTACCTGTTACAGTAACAAACTGTAAGGTAAGAGCCTTTTTTTATCCGACATATAGAAAGGTTTGACATTTGACTTCACGGCTTAAAGGTCAGGCCTACAATATTATGTGGAGTGGATATTGTCATTACATTAGTGATCCTGTCAGCCGCGATTCAAAGCATCACAGTCAAAGTGACCTGACCTTTTACTGATACTTCTGCACATAGCCTACTGTACAACATGCTTAAGCTGTGTCATGTATTAGAGTGAAAAGGAGGGAAAAAAATAAACTATTGAGTGCTTCAAAGTAAATATGATACCTGTAAAATGTAAAAACGAATAAGTACGCCTTGTCGAGTCATGTATTACAATTTACTAATTGTAATACAATAGTAAATTGTACTCTTGGTTACTCTTAATCCAGAGTAACCAAGAACAACACATAGGTCAAATACCTAAAAAAATAGTCATTAAGAATCATAAGGAAGCTAAAATCACACCCGTGTGTGAAGAGAGAGGTGCAACTCCATGTGGGGGTCCCCGGAGGGGCCCCGGAAGTTCCAGACCCACAGGAACGCGCCCAGGGTACCGGCCCGAATCCGGCGAGCCGCCCCGCGTCGGAAACTGTACTGTCACTGTAATGTACTACTGTATATTGTCACAGCCAAAATCATCATAGGCCTACATGTGTTTGTGTGTGTTATGCTATACGCAACAGTGACACTTGGTGGTGAAAACCAACCAAACACTATTTCCGTGCTTGGAGGAATTTTATGTCTACATAAAATGCTATCTAAATTACATAAGTTTAGCCTATATGAATATGCCTATCGTCAAGGCTAGGGCAAGTGCTATGCCTGGGATAATAATAATAATAATAATAATATTGCTATTGGGAATCCATAATTTGGGACGTGTGGAGCGCTTTCACGGCATTCTTAGCGAAGGTTTCCTTGTCAGTGGTGCTCGAACTATTTCATGTCAAGGGCCCCCAAAACGTATTATGAAATTAAATTGGCCACCGACCCTGCATCTGAAAATAATGTTATTGTTCCAGCGACATCCCAGAAGCAGAGATTTGAGTTAACAGTGTTCGCTGGGATAGAACTATATATTCAACGATTTGCACACGTTTTCACCATTCTGCTAAAATAGCAGATATGCTATTTTTCCAACAGTTAAAATTCCAAACAAAGGTTAATGCGATTAAAAGCTAAGGTGACACAGGTGACGTTCCAGCTATAGTCTTGTAGTCTGGGCTGCAGCATCAATCAAAATTGAGAGCGAGAAGAATGTGTGTGTGCAGTCCTGACCGAAAACCCCGAGAGAGGGGGAACGAGGTCACTCCACAGCTTGTGTCTGCGATTCCCTGTGACAAATTATGCGCAGCGCACACCTGGTATCCCCCGGCGCCGTGATTTGCACACCGCTGGACAACACTCACTCAGCAGCCGATGCAGGCCCCACGCTTTTCGACAAACACAACCGGGCTGTGTGTGTGTGTGTGTGTGTGTGTGCTTCAGTTGTATGTGTGTGTTTCAGTTGTATGAGTGTGTATGTAGATATCCCTTTGGTATAGTGGTTAACAGGTTCCGCACCATTGGCGTAGATCTAGGTTAATTGAAGCCTGTTTTTTTTTTTTTTTAAGATATTCTTTTGCGGCTTACGCCTTTAATGATTTTTTAAGGGATAGAAAGTAGGCTGACAGGAAACGGGAGAGAGATGGGGGGATGACATGCGGTAAAGGCCGTGTCGGGTCCGGGAGTCGAACCCGCGGCACAACGCGACTGGATCACCAGTCCGGTGCCCAGACCGTTACGCTACGGCCTGGGCCAATTGAAGCCTGTTTTGATATGTTTTTGGAGGCTAAAGCAGGGAGTGGAGGTGTCAGGTCTGCTTCCTCTGGATCTCTCGTCTCAAGTGGCAGGAAAATTGTATAGAGAGCATGCACATGCATGATTTTCCCATCAGGACACGCCCCCCTCATCTAGACTGAGTGGCAAAACATTGATACAGACATAGGTGAGTGTACTCATGCTGTACTCTCGAAAGTACAGCTGGTGTGTCCATGACTTCTCCGTGCGTACAGAAAGAAAAAAAAAACTCGATTCACTAACCTACTACACCGTCTCTCGCTTCAGGCTGGCATTGATGGACTGTCTCTGACGCAGAAAGATGTGCCGAGAATAAAAGCTGTAATAAAAGTGCCAGCGGATGAAGGAGAACGCCGGTCTTAGTTCTTTGACAGCTGTTTTCCTGTTGACGCATTGATGTACAGATTGATGCTGGCGCGACACAGAGTGCATCACAGTCACTTTACCACTTCACAGACAGTGAAGTGCATGCATGCTGGGAAGCAGACTGCTGCCTTGCTTGAATGATGTATTTATTTGCACCATTGTATATGGGCTAATCGCTAAGGCAGTAATGGGCAACTGGCGGCCCGGGGGCCTCTTTCATGGCCACATGAAAGAGGATAATTCAAGCTTTCCCTACAGCTGCAATGTTGGTGATTTTGACGTTGTTAAATATTATTAGATAGGACTTTTCTGTTTGAATGAATGGTCTGTCTAAGGGAAGTATCACCTAGGTAGGTAGCACCTTGCTGGCAAGATGGCTGCGGTCTGAATATGGCCAATAGTACTTCCTGTAGCAAACTCTGGTTCCAACCTTATATTAGAGTATAATTATATTAATAGACAGCAATGGACATAGTGGCCGAATTCGGTATTGCAGCGCTGGGCCAAACACATGAACGCCAAACACATTGCGCACGTTCATGATGACACGTGAACGCCGTTTCATATGTGAACGCATGCAATAGATAGTCAACGGCCCAGCACGATCATGTGTTTGGCCCAATGAATCCCAGAATGCACTCTGTTCCTACCCGGAAGGAGGAGTGAAATCGACCTTGTGCGCTTTTGAGCAACGTAATAGTGGATGGGAGGAGAAATCCGGTGACGTCTCTATTAATATATACTCGGAGGTTCCAACCCAACCTCAGGACAGCTTAGTGGATGTCATCCTCCTCTCTGTCCACTAGAGGCAGCATACTGTGGCGCTAGCCACTCCTATGCACAGCTGTGTGTGTATACGCTTACACACAAAGGAATGTGCTGTGGTGATGTATGATGATGATGTATGAGCGCTGCTCACTTCACACGAGTGTGATTCCCCCCCCCCTTTTTACATTTACCACTTGAACCCTAGCGAATGGAGTTACATTACATCTGTGTCTTTATTAACCAAACGTTCACTGTCAAGAACCACACCACCAAAATAACGAAGTTGATCGAAATATAAACGAAAAGAAAGGCCGACTGGTGACGAGTGCAGAGTTCGGATGCAAGTTGCGATATTTTATATCAATATTAGATATAAAAATCACACCTGTGTGAACCGAGTGGTGCAACTCCTCTCTCTCCCCCCTCCTCTCTCTCTCTCTCTCTCTCTCTCTGCTCAGATTAGCTTTATTATGGATATCAATCCGCGTCGCTGAGAACTATTTTGTTCATTATTATTTTGGCTCTGCCTTTCCTTCTTTAGCGAACCTAGACCGGGTTGCACAACAGCGCACCTCCCATTATACAGGCAAACTAAAAGCTGAATAACTCCTAATCTACGGAGCTCTCCGTGGTTTGGTCAAAGCGCGATGTTCGGAGGTCTTTGCTGATTATCCGGTGGTCTAGATGGAAACATTGGTGCTTTCTAGAGCAAGGATGGTTATATTTTAGCTCGCTAGCATTTACGCTATTTATTTAGCACAAGATGTGATCTGTTTCTGTGCTGCGTGCGCAGCCTCTCCAATTTCACGCATGCGCACACCACTTGTGCTCACACAGGTACACAGGTAAACAGGTACACGGAAATTGCTGGATGTAGGAGTGGTTGCACCACTCAAATATCAAATATTGATTGGCGGAATTCAAGGGGAGGGGGGAAAAAGTAAAGAAAACTTGAGAACCTGTCCTTTTGAAATATTGATTGAGGAAATACAAGTAATTCCAACGGTATGAGTATAACCTGCACACTGCATGCAGACCTAAACACACAGAACAGTGCACACAATGGCAGTTTTCAGCATGGCTGATGCTCTTCCGTAGCGTTCACAATAATGTAGTTATCAAGGCTGCCTCTCACTCTCTTTATTCTAAACTGCTTCATGGCACATTATAGAAGCCCTCTTATCTGGAGCGTTATTACAGTATGCCACACAGTGACTGCGTTTGCACGGAGTAGAGTTATACAATGCATTGTTTGATTCTCAGCCTTTCTTTTGTACAGCGGCATATAGGCTATTTGCACTGTATGTGTGAAGGGCAGGCCTATATGTGGAATTATTTTCACTGCAGGAAAGAGCAGTTAAATTGAGTCCCTTTACCAAGCAAGAGACAGGGGATTAATTGTCCCTCAACGGGTTTTTGAGGGGCGCCAACCCCCCAAAGCCCAAAACATGGCTTTTTGAAGTCTTATGGCAGCCACAGTTTGTTTAGGGCACTTAAGATAATGCCAACATGGACTTTAATGTTTGTGTAAGGGCACTAAAGGACGACGTAAGGTGTCATGTAGGCAATATAAATACATCTTGTTCTTGTTTCCATTAAAAAATGCCGTTTTGGCAGTTCTGTGCTATCGCTCACACTCATTCGTCAAAAGACCTCTGACCGCATTTCCATACTATGCAAATGGTCTGAATAGTCTGTCTCTAATTAGACACACAGCTGGTTGCCCAGCTGGTTTCCCAGCTGTGTCTACCACATTTGTGATGATTTGATTGGCTGGAGGATGTATGATGATAAGACTCAGAGCACCCCACACTTAACACAAGCAGAGCATGCAAGTACTGCATATGGCCCACTTGTGTGCATTTCCAGTTCATTTTGTTTCATACAGGAAACAAAGCCAGGGTGGATCAAGGAAAGAAACAACTGTAGCCAATGTGGAAAAAAAGCTTCACAAGAAACAGTCAATTGAGAATTCATAGAAGAAAGAAGGGAGCCAGAGAGAATGGCATATATGCCTGGGCATGTTGTGGGGTGTGGGCATGCTTAAAACAAACATTACATATTCCATATTCTTGGCTGCCGGCCACCTCGTCATGTAGCAGTCAAGTCTACCATATTTTATTTGGCTATTCAATAGCAGATATAGAAGCTCATAGCGCGTCACTCCGTGTCACGCTACTGTATTGTATGCTCTTGTAGATCTGCTATAGTTGAGATGGGAGTCCGCAGCCAAGTACATCATTGGGGGGGGGGGGGGGGGTCAGAGGATATTAGTCCATTAAAAACTGCACTAGTCTCGTTTCTCTCTGTGTGAGAGCAGTGATTCTCTGTAGTTGTTGATGTGTGGTGATTCTCCGTAACAAGCAGTGATTTGATCCTTATTCTCCTTAATGCTAGTGGCTTTAGTTACAGGTTTTTTTCCCCTCCACCCTGCTCTCTGTCTGACTGTGTGTGTGTGTGTGCGTGTGCGTGCGTGCGTGAGAGAGAAGTGGAAAAAGGCACAGAGAATGCCTGTTCCACTGAAAAGGAGTAGGAAGCATAGTGCTAGGAAGGCAGACGCAAAGTAAAAATGTACTTTTGCGTGTGGTGCACTTCACCCCTTTTCAACCATATAATTGGTCCTCCTAACACATGCTCATGATAATGGTGCCATTAGCCCATTCTGAACGGGAACCCATTTTGGTGTTAGCATCATGTTATGCTTTAGATATTGAATAATAGCAGATATACAAGCTCATAGCGCGCCACCGAGTGGCGCGCTACGAGCTTGTAGGTCTGCTATTTTTGAAAAATCGAAGAACGACTGACATTTTTAGAATCTGATCTCAGGTCAGAATGGGTTCATCAGACCCAGTGTGTGTCCAGTGGAAACCTCGTATGAATCTGATCTCAGGTCAGAATGGGTAGGAGACAGTCGAAAGAAATAACAGGAGGAACTAAAGAGGAACCGCAGTACTGAACACAACTATACAGATCCTATGGGGTGTGTGTACAGTGTCGTCAGTAAGTCAGTGGTGTAAGTGTAGTGCATGGATGTGTGATACATGGTTTTGGTGCATGTGTGGATGGAAAGGATAATCAAACATAACTGAAAGGCGGCGTGGAGGCTAAAGCAGGGAGTGGAGGCGTCAGGTCTGCCTCCTCTGGATCTCTCGTCTCAAGTGGCAGGAGCATTGTATAGAGAGCAGAGCATGCATGATTTTCCCATCAGGACACGCCCCCCTCATCTAGACTGAGTGGCAAAACATTGAGCAGCATGGAGTGTTGAGTCTTGTAGTCTGAAAAGGTCTGAAAACCCACCTTTTCAGACTCCAACATGGCCCATAGCACTTACCCTACCCCCTTAGATAGCATTTCTGTAGACTTAGATAGCATTTGATACAGACTTAGCATGTTATGTAGACAGCACTATAATTGCATTGTATGTAGTCATAGCACGTCATAGTAGGCCTACATATGTATAGCATAGTATAGTTATTGCGAACGCAGTGAGCCACTTACTATGACAGCAAGGGCTGAATGTCTGTGTGTGTGTCACGCTGTTACACCACCCGCCCGCCACCAGAGGGCGCAGCTGTAGCACACACACACACACACACACACACACACAGGGCGCAGCTGTAGCACACACACACACAACCACACACACACGAGCTGCGTTCGCTTCACGCGTTTGCGCGTCTTACTTGTATATGTATAGTATAGTTTAATTATATATAGATATTCCACTGTTACGTTCTTAGCTTACGCATGTTTCATGATAAATGCTTTTTATGTGATGTATTCCCATGCTTTCTTTTTCTTGCTTAATGTAAGTCGCTCTGGATTAAGAGCGTCTGCTTTAATGCCTACATTGTAAATTGTAAATTGTGTTGGAGTTTGGAAGTGCTCGTTGGAAATCACTCAACCGTCCTGCATGCGTACTACCTAGGGTGGCCAGACATCCGGTTTCACGCCGGACAGTCCGGTTTTAGACCCACCTGTCCTCCTCCCACCTCAACCTCTGGCCGGACACATAATTGTCCATTTTTTTGTGAGTGCTTGTGTCATAACTGTCATTTACGTCGTCTGGGTATTAACATCTCCGCAGCGCTGCTCAGCTCCTCAGCGAGCCGGCCACACTCCCTCTGTCTTAAAAAGAGAGAGGAGACGTTCGGAGTGTTGCCATTTTGGGCTTGTTTTCATAGACATGGTTGCTTGGTTCTCTTCCAAAACCTGGCAACACTGCCAGTGGGATGGTCTGTTTGTTTGTTGTGGAATGTGTGCTCTCACAATCACTTTAGTATAGTTAATGCAGAGATACATAAACCAAATATGCCAAAATGAAAAACTACATTTAATGAGCAATGGAGCAATAAGGAACTCGACATCATAAAGAAAGGGAGGCTAAAGCACTGTGAACATATAGGCTAATGGCATCATTCTATGTCCCACACCGATGACCATAAGACTATAAAAAACCCCACAAGAAAGAGATTAAACATATAAAATAAATTGATTATAAAATGAATGGCCTTTGTCGTACCCTATAATTTAAAAAGGTTCATTTAATTAGCAAATATATGTTCTCTGTGAACATAATGCTGGAGATGATGGTGGTGAAAATCAGGTGCAATAGTAGTAGTAGTAATAATAATAATAATATCTGGGGGGGGGGGGGATCTGGGAGGGGGGGGGGGGGGGAGCGAGCCCTGCAAAAGTGTCCTCCTTTCTGAGGTCTTGCCAGTGGCCACCCTAGTACTACCTGTCACATAATGCAGGAGGCAGCAAAATGTTGTGTTTTTGAAAACAAGCACTTCCAAACTCTGACACTAATCAAATGCTCGAATGCCCCCTGTCTGCAGAGCTCAGTGGGTCTGTCTGTCTGTCTGTTTACATTGGCTTATCCAGAAATCTTTAATTTTGTTTTTTAGGAAATTCAACATGCTCGCTCGGTTTAGGGCGTTGAGAGTCTCTGTGTGTGTGTGTGTGTGTGTGTGTGTGTGTGTGTGTGTGTGTGTGTGTGTGTGTAAACGATGCATTTATATTGTGCCTTTATCTAAGGCGCTTTACATAGATTGTGCATTACATTACATTAACCAGTTCACACACACACATGCGTATACACCGATGGCAGAGGAAACCATGCAAGGCACCAACCTGCACATCGGGAGCAATTAGGGGTTCAGAGTGTTGCTCAAGGACACTTCACTTCGACACTAGCTCTGGGGGAGCTATAGGGCTGTATTTTGCGTGTCTTAAGTACCAGGTCTTATTACCCACACAGCACACACGCAGTGTGTGCGTGTGTGCTGTGTGCGTGCGTGCGTGTGTGTGTGTGTTCGTGCATGCATGCGTGCGTGCGTGCGTGCGTGCGTGCTTCTCGTACCAGTCCAGAGAGGCGTTTGACTGATGTTGGACAGAGATTAAATAAAATAAAATAAAAGCAGTCATAAACATTTCACGAGGACTAGTATATCCAAAGGCTATAAGCCTTATTGTTCTGGAGACAAGCTACGGCTGCTTCTCGTCATGAAAACATTGTACATGATTTAGCACTCACTGCAGTGGTGGAAAGTAACTAAGTACACTTAAGTACAATTTTGAAGTATTTGTAATTCCAATTTTCAGTACTTTTACTTCTACTCCACTACATCTCAAAGGCAAATATTGTACTTTTCCCCACTATACATTTATTTGAGAACTTTAGTTTCTAGTTACTTTGTATATTTAGATTACCGTCGGTATTATTAAAAAACATTAGGCCTAAACAAAACAAAAAAGTCTCTGTGACACATCTAGGGGCCACAAACTGCATTCAAAGATTTCCCTAGAAGCTTTTCTATTTGCCTGTCTGCTTCCTGATTTGTTAGTCATTTCTACAGGGTTTTTTTTTTCCGACCAATGACAAAGCTCTATAGGAAAATGTTTGAATGCAGATTGCGCCCCTAGATGTGTCACAGTGACTGGCTGTCTGGATAGAAAAAAAATCACACCCGTGTGAAGTGAGCTGCGCTTTAACAACCCTTATCATCTTACTGCGATATCATAACGCAACATCATATGCTGATTTTCTCAGACAGTGACAAACAAAACTAACATTAGACTCTGTTCATTGTTAATGGAATTTAATGGTTGTGTTAGTGACAAAACAAACATTTAAACTCTGTCCATTGTCAATGGCATTTTTAATGTTTGTCTAGGAAATACAAACATTAAACCTGTATATAGGAGGGGCTAGCGCGCCTCAAAAACAAACAAACTGAAAAAAATACTGAAACAAATGTTAAAGGACCACTTCACCACTTTTCAACCTATCTTCATATACTAGGTCCTCACTAATAATCTTGAAAAAAAAATCTACACTGTCTGTGTCTCATAGGAGGGCTGTGGGCAGTTCAGAAACCGTCTTCCAGTGACATCATCGATGGGGAAAACAAGCTAATAAAAACTGCAGGCTTTCTAGTCCTGAAAAGTTGCAATGCGAAAATGGAAGCCATCGTTCTCAAGATAATGAAAATCTAAACATTTTTGTAAAAAAAATCTTGTTAAAAAAATAATCTGCCTAATGTTGATGTCACTGGAAGACGGTTTCTAAACTGCCCACAACCCTCCCATGAGACACCAACTGAGTAGAAAAACATCGTGCCATTTTATCATGATTATTAGTGAGGACCTATTATATGAAGATAGGTTGAAAAGTGGTGAAGTGGTCCTTTAAGTGCTTTTTCCACCACTGCTAACTGTTACTCCACAGTATAGCCTATCTACTATAGCAGGGGTTGGCTGGGGACCCCCGGAAATGCTCTGGCCATGTCTTCCGGTATGGCATGGAAAGGAGAGGAGTGGCATTTAATTGCATGTCTTTCACAATATAGTAAACGCTGCATTCGTGGTCTGGAAAGGGCAGTTGTTTTACAGACGGGTAAAAGGGCAGGGGCTGAAGCCCCCTTTGATATCTTAGGTGTACACGTCACTGTCTACCAGCTGACGTGATGTGAAGTTGTAGATCTGCTATTCTTTGTATTCTGTTTTTACGTGTGTGTGTGTGTGTTTAATAAATACCGAGCCAATGAAAAGTATTGACAGGAGCTATACGAAATTATGACCGATATCGTTCTCCGATTATTTGCAGGTTCATTATCTCCTGATACCGATTCTGACCAATTCCGATATTATACAGAGGGCCACAATGGAAACAAGCCTATAGGCCCTATATTATGGCTTTTGCCCAAAGCCTGTTAATAAAGTATCCAATCAATAAATTAATATTTAGTATAATAATAGTTTTCACTACTGAATGACTCCTGAATGAGATGAGTACACAAATTAAATGTAGAATGTTGCCGTTGACGGTCACATTATTAATTGCGTCATCAACATCGGCGAAAATAATCAGCACTATTTTGAGACCGATCCGATACAGATATGGTATTCTTATGGCCGATAATGGCCGATTTCGATATGCTGCCGATTATATTGTGCATATCTGACAGGACATTATTTTGGATTCATTGAACAAGGTGGACCCTCTCTCTAAACAAGTGTAATGCTTTATCGGTCCGTCCACTCACAGTTAACAGTCTTTGTATTGAGTTGTGCTTGAAATGTACTGTAATTCTGCAAACTGTTAATACATATTTGAATTCATCATTGAAAATGGGGGGTGGGGGGTTCTTTTTGCCCCATTTCCTGAAAGGTAACGGTTTTGGACATGTGAGGTTTTCCGTCCGCCTGGCCGACAGCGGCGATGTTTAGACATCCGTCACTCTGTCTTTTCCTCTCATCTTTATTATTATCCTCCCCACAGAACTCATGTTGTCACGTCGTCAATAGCACTGACGGCCAATCTCCGGTGGCACCTGTGCACAGTTCCCACGATCAGACCAACATAATCTTGTGAAAAATCAAATAGAAATTGGCACCCCGCAATTCAGATAGGAAATCTCGTTTCCGAGGCTCGTGAACGTATACGTATACGGCGACAGCTTACAGTGTAATAAAAGGTGGCGTTATGAAACGGCCGGCGCCTTTTCCTCCTATCAAGGCCTGATGGATTGGCTTTTAAAAATGTCAGGCGTGCGACAAAAAAACGTATTGCGAACGCAGTAAGCACTAACTATGAGACCCTGCAGATCGTGTCTGTCTGTCTGTCTGTGTGTCTGTCTGTCCCGCTGTGACACCACCCGCCCGCCACCAGAGGGCGCAGCTGTAGCACACACACACACACACACACACACACACACACACACACACACACACACACACACACACACAAATTACTAACTAAAAAGAAAAAAGAAAGTACGTAATTTATTCTAATTGTTGTTATTGCAATTTACGAGCTGCGTTCGCTTCCCACGTTTGCGCGTCTTACTTGTCTTTTTTTGTGTGTGAGAAGAACATGCTGTTCGGGCTCTCGATGTGCACTGCTAAGGCCCTTGTTGTTGCCCGGCAGGTTGATGGGTTTTTCAGTTCAACATTGAGGTCAAAAAGCAGTGTTGATTTAGACAGCAAACTTTGATTTAGTTTTGGGCCTATAGTCTTTTGTGTAAAATGGACTGCGACGCTCTATACTTTCAACCTGGCATTGTTTGTTTTTTTGTTTTTTTTAAGCCAATGCAATCCTGGGCTCTACACTCCCTCTGCCAACCTCGGGAGAGCAACGGACTGACCTCATGCTTCCTTCAATGTGGACAAAAACCTTATTTTGGGGTGGTCTGTGGTCTCAAATGCAGAATAAATAACGGACCTTCATATGAAAAGGGGTTGAAATCCCCTGGTATATATATAGTGAGACAATATTAAATATATCTAATTTGATTCTTGTGAAGGGTGACTCATGACAGTGAGGGGATGATTCCTGTGAGAATAAAACAGGACATTGTCTTCCCCACTCCTCTGTTGTTCATTCTAACAACCCAGGAAGAACAATGTGGTGGTGAGTGATGGTATAGTGTCGGCTCCGCTGCACATTCATTATCAAAAGGCCAGCGGGGAACGGCGACTGCTTTGACGGATGAATTACGTAATTATCATCACTGCGCGTTTTGTACTCGCTTGGCAGGCCAGACAGACAATGACGGGCAACATTGTTTAATCTGTGATTCAATGGGTTTAGACTAGTCATTGGTTAGACATAAGGTTGGTGAGGGGTGTGTTAAAACGACCGGATTAGGGTTGGTGAGGGGTGTGTTAAAACGACCGGATTAGGGTTGGTGAGGGGTGTGTTAAAACGACCGGATTACGGTTGGTGAGGGGTGTGTTAAAACGACTGGATTAGGCTTGGTGAGGGGTGCGTTAAGATTTTTTCCCCCATAGACGTTTCAAAAAGTTTCAAAATTAATTTAAAGATCTGTAAGCCTCGGACAAAGCCAACTCGGATCGTTACAAATCATGACAGGAACACGTTATTCCAACCAGTTCCTTCCCCCTCCAACAGGCGCCCCAGCTGGCCAGGGGGAGGCAGTTTCGAGACCAGGATTACGTTTAGTTTTTTTTTTAATCTATTTTTTCCAAAATAGCAACTCTACAAGTTATCAACGTGTCGCAATGTGATGCCTGTATAAGCAGATGGTCATTTCTGTGCATGGACAAAATGTGTCCGTGGCAAATTGTGGGATTTGTAGTTTTTCTATTGTAATTTTTATTTTATTTTTTCTAATCCAACTATAAATGCACCGAGTCTCCGTACGCCTGTACGTCCGTAATCCACGCAACTCGAGAACCGTTCGCCCCGCCGACTTCAAATTTGACACGCGCATTACACCCCACCACAGGGGGTGCAGTGCCCGGTGTCGAGTCGGTCGGACGGACGCACGGTTGTCCAGAACCGCCCCCAAAAAGGCCGGGTCTCTGGACAGGGCCCCTGCCCCATGCAGTGTCCATATATGGAGCTGGCACTGTTCCATGGTCTTGACATCATTTTGACGTCTGCATAGACTGATTTACTGTACTATGACACTGTATAGGCTATATGGCACATTATCACTGTAAATCCACTTGGGCGGCCAGCTGTCTAAAAACCAGGAGGAGACGCCTGTTCTAGGCGCTTTCTTGCCACCACTTGACGCGCATGTCTGGGTGTCGTGTACCCCATTCTGGCTCGCTGGCTCACTGGAAACAAATTGTGATGGTACGGTATATACCCCCATGATTCCTTGAGGGCGTTCCAAATGGCCCACTTGTGTAACTCTCGAGTGTACAAATGTCTTCCAGGTTCATTCGTGTATTTGGTGCATTCTTCTGGGGGTCATCGCTATAATAATGGAACAGAGCTTTCAATCGTATAATTGGTATCATTACTGCAAAGTTCTTTCCAATATGGCTGCATGTACATAGAGCCTATCAAACCTTGCATCTCTCCATATTTCAACTTTATGTTGAGATGTTATAGCCCTTACGATTGCCCTACTTTGTTGTACGATAGGCCTAGTGTCATGTGAAATTTGCAAAACTGTCACGACATGACCTGTGTGACATGGTTTCTTCCATTTCCTGAAAAGTAATTTTTGGACCGCAACAACTATGCAGCCAATTAACTCATCCCTTAATCCAGTGGTCCAGGGACCACCAGCAATCCTTGAGGGGGTTCCAGGTGGTCCCCAGCTACATGGACAGTTGGTAACCAAATGGACCTTTAATTCTTGAGTGCATTTTACACTCTCAAAGAGTTAAACACCTGCATTAGTTATTACTTTGTGTATACTTCTTGTAAATTAAGTATTGTTTGTCCATTATCTCTCCTAATAATACCACATCAGTACAGCATGGAATTGTGGGCAAAAACGTATCCAACAACAACAACACAATATTCTAGCCTAGGTTTTGGGCTAAATCTCGTCAAATGACAGTCCGTGGCTCAAATGCCGAATACATAATGGAGTTTAACATGAAAAATTAAAATGAAAATGAAAATCCTTGCCTCAAACAAATAAGCTCTATGTTAGCAAATTGATAAAATTTGTCGTTCTTGTCACGGTTCGAGTCAAGACAGTGTAGGACCCAAGCGCAAGATGAGAGGCAGGGGTAGCTCAGTTGAAATTAAAGTATTTATTTCACCAAACAAGGAGGAGTAGGCAGTATTAGTAATCAAGGTTAGTCTCCCTACAGAAGTAAGAGAGACCTCCAACTATTTGACCTTCAAATTTAACCTGAAGAGGTGGCTAAAAACCAATCAAATCTGTAATCATGAGTAACTATCAGCACTCATCACCGGTGTAATTTTTCACTTCACTTTGCAGTTGTTCTGTCCCCTGTACCATGTTGATCTGTTCCTGTATTGTATTGTGTTTTTTGTATGGATATAGTGTTGGGTGCTTGCACATATATGCACACATGGCATCAGCGCATGGTGTTGTGTGATGGCACACTATACACTCTGTTTTCTTTTATCTGTATTGTATCGCATTGTATTGTACTGTATGTGTCATTGTATGTTTAGTTTTACTACCATTTTAAGAGCCTGCTCAGGGACTACAGATGTAAATTAGCTTATGGCTAACTCTGGCACATTTACATGGAAGTGAAAACTGAAATGTTGATTAATGAGCATTGTCCCTGTCAAATAAATAAATGGTACAGGCAAAGGTCAAAAATACTGGTAGGCAGTCAGAACACAAAGGAAACAATGGGGAACTAAATTTGGAAATACTGAATACAAGTTAAAGATGAGTCAAGAACAAAAGAAGAACACTGTGACAATGACTGTACCAACGAACCAACAGAGACCTGCAAACACAAGGGCATATAAATAGACAAGGACTAACTGGACACAGGTGAACACAACTGACAAATCAACACAGGGATTGGCCGGGGGAGACTAACAGGACACAGGTGGAGAAAACTACACTAATCACAGGGTTAGACAAGGCATAGGTAAACATGAGCAACAGTAATCCCAGAGACACTAGATTACTACAAAATAAAATGTACACGACAGAACAGTTAAACACTAACTAAAACTATAGGCCCATAGCAATTAGGTCCTGAACGTCATCATGACGTCATTTGGTTTGCTGGGGGAACATAAGAAAACACAGCAGGGTGACAGAACAGGGCTGCGGCAGTTCTACGTTGACACAAAAGCTGCACATACTGTAACTGTTCTTTGTGTATGTGTGCACGCATGCATGTGTGCACGCGTGTGAGCGAGTGAGTGAGTGAGTGCGTGCGTGTGTGTGCACACTCGTGGAGCACAGGAGCAAGAGGGGCCGAAGGAGTGTGAAAGCGATTAGCAAAAGTCCTGATTAGAAATCATGATCCCCTTCATTTGCAGTCAGGCAAAGCCCAGTTTGTGCTTTCGTCATTCAACTCTTCCTGGTGGCGGATTTGGAAAAACTGCGGTTGTGGGGGCCCCTCCCTCACCTCAACTCACCCACACTCTACATTTCCCCCCTGTTCACATGCATGCATTGTGAATCCTCCTGATATTCAAAATCTGAACACGGATGCGCACGCACACGCACACGCACACACACACACAGAGACAGAGAGAGTTTAATTGGCATTCTACAAAGTTCACGCAATGCAATGAGTCTTTCCTGAATCCGCAGATATAGCTCAAAACACGATACAAGATACAGACAAGATGACGCGGGGAAGAGAACACAGAACATTGACAGATGAAAGAGCCTGCCTGTAAACAGTATTGACGCGATGTGAGGTTAATTGTCTTTCTTTTGCAACAATTTCAATGCAGACTCGGCACGCAAGAGCCTTCAGAGCTGACAGGTGACAGAGATGATTAGCTATATGCGCTACACAGTCAGTTCTCTCCACAGTGTTGAGAGAAGCAGCTCTGCACCAACTCACTGTTCTGTATTACACTGCAGTGCTTCTCAAACTAGTTTCTTTGTCATTTCAAGGACCCCCAGTTTGCCTCAGCATTCAGACACCCATAACTCTAAAGCATGTACAAATGTGTACTGTACACTCTGAGTTACAAACCAAACCAGTAAGGCCTCACTCACACTGTTGCAACATGCATACAACATTTGTCTTGCGTCTCGCAGGGCTGCCATATTTCAGAAAATGTCAAGAGTGAGGCTTTTTTAATGTCAATTTGGCCCGTTTTAACGTTGATATTTAACCTTAACACTGATGTCTTCACCTCCATGCCAGCTGCTCTCCCTGCACTGACAGCCTCCTCATGCTTAAAGTAGAAATGAAAAAGATATCTACCTATCTATCTATGCTCCTCAGACCCAGCCAGCCAGCCAGCAAGCCACACACATAGTACTCAGACCCAGCCAGCCAGCCAGCCAGCCACACACATAGTGCTCAGACCCAGCCAGCCAGCAAGCCACACACATAGTGCTCAGACCCAGCCAGCCAGCAAGCCACACACATAGTGCTCAGACCCAGCCCGCCAGCAAGCCACACACATAGTGGTCAGACCCAGCCAGCCACACACATAGCTCCGTAAGGAGTGGTTGCACCACTCAAAAAATCTTCAAAAAACTGAAGAGGCTACTGGAGATTGGAGAACCTGATTTGGACATGATCTGATGCAGGACAATGTCACTATGACAGAAAGAGAAGATGGGTCTGGCCACATTCATTCACCCCATAATCTCAGTGGAAATTGGGGAATATGTCAGAAAACTGGAATGTGGGAAAATTCCTTATTTTTACATTTTCTTAGTTCAAACACATCTGTGGGCTCTCTCTCTCTCTATGAACAGAAACAAGTCGCGATGCGGCCCCTCCCCCTTCACTTCACTTCACACACACACACACACACACACACACACACACACACACACACACACACACACACACACACACACACACACACACACACACACACACACACACAACTTTGTCCCTATAATGTGCACGGGCTATGGCACCGTTCCACTTCCTCATATCACGCAAGAGACGCCACACACCAGTATAGAAGAGAGATAGTCACAGGTCACTTACTCACTTGTTGTAACTTGTGGGGGCTATATTGTCTTCCATGAAAAATATTTCGAAGCGATGTTAAACTCTGCATGGCTCATTTCCATGCGTCACACAGTCAGGGACCCTGCTGACGATTTGGTCCACTGTTTACTTTACCCTCCTGCATATATCAGCGCTGAATGCAGATCGGGTATTTTACCGTTTGTGAGGACGCACACATGAGCGTGCGTTATTACGCGGCAGAGCCGCAGAGAAAATTGTTATTTATCATTATAATGCGTGTGAAATGGCATGTGTGGCGTGGTGCGTGGTAAAGGGTTAAATTGCGTGACTGTCACACTCAAAGGGTGAGACATGGCAGCTCTGTCTCGTCCGTGTTTAATGGCCGCCCCCCAATGCATTTCCAATGGAAGTCACATGGTTTGACAAAACATTTTTGTTTTATGCGGGGGAGGGAGGCACAACACAGCCATCAAACAAAAATGTTTTGTCAAACCATCCATCCATCCATCTTCAACCGCTTATCCGTAGTCGGGTCGCGGGGGCAACAGCTCCACCAGAGAGCTCCAGACTTCCCTCTCCCGAGCAACATTAGTGACTTCCTCCTGGGGGATTCCGAGACGTTCCAAGGCCAGAGAGTCGATGTATTTCCTCCAACTGCGCCTTGGTCTGCCCCGGGGTCTCCTCCCAGTGGGACATGCGTCGAGGACCTCCCTAGGGAGGCGCCCGAGTGGCATCCTAACCAGATGCCCGAACCACCTCAGCTGGCTCCTTTCCAGGCGAAGGAGCAGCGGATCTACTCCGAGTCTCACTCGTGTGACTGAACTTCTCACCCTATCTCTAAGGGAGATGCCAGCCACCCGTCGAAGAAAACTCATTTCAGCCGCTTGTATTCGTGACCTTATTCTTTCATTTTCATTTTATTCTTTTGTCAAACCATGTGACTTCCATTGGAAATGCATTGGGCGGCCATTAAACACGGACAAGACACAAGACAAATGTTGTATGCATGTTGCAACAGTGTGAGTGAGGCCTAAGGGTCCCTTTGGTTCCGAAACAACCAATCATTTAGCTACCCCTTGGACTCTTCCTGCAAGGAACCCCCACTTTCAGAATTAACCACTGTATACTTGAGTAGAGTACTATAGACGAATAACACAATATGTTCTGACCCCTCCACGAAAAGGCCTCGTTGTCCTGACCCCTTATCCATCATTTATACATCATGGATAATTAGTGTGGACTTATGTGACGGGTGGCCGTTCAAGTCACAAGAAAGAAAGAAACAGTCGTAGGCCTATAATTAAAGTGCAGTGTGCTGTGAGACTTGTGTAAAACTGTAGCCAACTACGCCACCCTTGGATTAAAAGAGTCAAGGGAACTCTGACTCTTAAAAACAACAATAAAAGGACACTCAGGTTCGATATTAAAACCAGGTAAAAGAGCAATAAATTAAGGAAAACCATGGAAGGACTGAACACTGGACAGGATTAAGGTGGGGGATTACAAAGTAATTTTATTGGACTAGTTCAAGTTCAAGTTTATTGGTCATTTAAAATACACACACCTTATACAATGTATTCAGGGTTTTCAGCTTATAATGCCAGCCCTTAATGCCAGCCCTTTTAGTATAATTATAAACAACAGACATTATAATAATAATAATAATATCTCAAACTTATATAGCGCTTTTCTGAGTACCCAAAGACGCTTTACATGGGGGGCTTTACAGAGTTAACAACAAATTGAAAACAACTTTAATAGAAAAAGGAAAAATAACACTAAAAGCTAAAGAACATTAAAAGACAGTGAAAAGGGTTAGCTAGGGAAGGCAATTTTGAAGAGGTGGGTTTTGAGGGTGGATTTGAAGGTTTTGAAGGGTAGGGGCATCTCTGAGTGCCTTAGGGAGGGCATTCCACAGGGTTGGGGCAGCAAAGGCAAAAGCTCTATCCCCCCACGTACGGCTTTTGGTTTTGGGGACGTCGAGGAGGTTTGCATCACCAGACCTGAGGGAGCGAGAGGGGGCATGGCGTTTGAGGAGGTCACAGAGGTATGGGCGAGCCAGGTTATTTAGTGCTTTGTAGGTGGTCAGGAGTGTTTTGAAGTGGATTCTTTGTTTAACCGGTAGCCAGTGAAGGTCACGGAGGACAGGTGTAATATGGTCTCTGGAACGGGTACTGGTGAGCAGGCTGAATTCTGGACATATTGCAGTTTATTGAGGACTTTGGAGGTGGTGCCGTAGAGGATACTGTTGCAATAATCAAGGCGGGATGAGATGAAGGCGTGGATGAGTGTTTCGGCTGCGGAAAATGACAGAGAGGGTCGGAGACGGGCAATGAATAATAATAATAATAATAATAATAATAATAATAATAATAATAATAATAATAATAATAATAATAATAATAATAATAATAATAATAATAATAGTAATGATAATGATGCTGATAATAGTAATAATAATAAACATAAGGGAGGAAGGAGTATTTTGGTTATACTTTTATGATATCAATCCACTTTATACTTATATCATATTGTTTTTAAGAGTTTTTTAAATAAATGTAATGAGCTGCTTAATTTTACCTCTTTATTGACTAAGACAGGGGGGCACTCTAAAATGGCCAATAGAAAATACGATACTTAAAAACGCCCTAAGCCTTAAACCCCAACCAATCCTATATAACTAACTAACTAAAATCTTAACCAAAACAAAACCAAACAATCAATCACAATTAAAATGTCCGGAAGCAATGTGCAAATGAGCAATGTGCAATACAGCAAGGCGAGGTTTGTGCAGGCAATCAGGGAAGGGGTTTTACTCTTCTACGCCTCTTGTAGTCACTGAAACACACAAGGAAATATATGCCAGTTCATCTGGTCCATAACACTCTATACATTCACAGCTCCACAGAGAGGGTCACGCTGGCAATACTGCGGTTGGATACTTACAACCGCAGGATTTCACCAGGGCCCGTCTGTCTTTGGCTTGCAGTATCGCAAACCTCTCTGCCGCAGCGCCGCCTCGCCTCTGGTCGAACTGGAACTGGCTCCTCACAACGGATCCTCCATCCAGAGCTTCTCGCTCTAAAGTGCGTACAGTGTCACCGCCTTCCCGACAACCAGCTCCCCTGCTCTCCGTCAGTTCATTACTCTTTGCCACATCCCGCTCCTCTCTACTGCTCTCTGTCGTCTCGTCTCTCTCATGCCTCTGACCCACATGCCTTCCTAAACCCACTGTCAATAAGACACCCCAGTTTTATAAAAGACACTTACGATTTTGTGGACAAAATTAAAGCTATTATCGTAGGAAAGGAGGCCTTTCTGTTTTCGATAGATATAGACAGCCTCTACACAAACATTGAGACAGAAGCAGGACTACAAGCAGTAAAAGAAGTGTTTAGTAAATACCCAGACACAAATCGACCAGAGGAGGAATTACTCCAATTACTAGACTTAAATCTAACTCAGAATGATTTTTCCTTTAACAACAAGTTCTATTTACAAATCAAAGGGACGGCCATGGGAAAGAGATTTGCACCATCTTATGTGAACATTTACATGAGCATATGGGAACAGACAGCACTAGAAAAATGCAGACTAAAACCAACACATTACTATAGGTTCCTGGATGATATATTTGGGATATGGGAACATAGCAAAGAAGAATTCCAGGAATTCATTGATGTGTTAAATAGCCATCATAGATCCATAACGATAAAATTTGTGACACACACAGGAAGGATTGACTTTCTTGATGTAACAATCTTCAAGGGCCCAAACGGGAAACTAGATTTAAAAGTTTTCTTTAAAGAAACAGACACGCACGCCTTACTACACAAAACGTCATTCCACCCGGCACACACAGGAATTGTCAAATCACAACTACTAAGATTCCATAGGATTTGCACGCAAAGAAGTTATTTCAAAATAGCTTGTAAAACGCTATTTTATGCCCTCAGACTAAGAGGATACACGAGGACATTCCTCCGGAAAGCTCACAATACCTTTTTAGAAGTAAGAGTGCGGGATCCAGGCCCCAAATTAGCTCTGATAACCAGTTATTCCACACAGAGCAGACTATCCAACAACAGAATAAAAAGGAATTTTGAAAACCGAACGGATGATCTTCTAAAAGATTATAAAATTATATCGGCCTACAGAAAAAAAAAAACATTCTTAAAGACTATCTAGTACACAGCAAGCTAAAATAAATCAACACACCAGCACGCCAGGGACCAGAATACTTCAAACCCAAACAATTAGTCAAAAATAGAACTACAAAATGTGTGTTGGAGATTAAACAACAAATAACATCCAGAACCAGCAACTGCATTTATTTAATCACATGTGAAAAATGTGGTTTACAATATGTTGGATAAACGGGTAAAACAATAGCTACAAGGCTGGGACAACACAGATACAATATTAACAATGCAAAAAAGACAACCACAAGGTTGGTTCAACATTTCATGGCTCACGGCATTGAAGCCCTAAAAGGCACTGGACTTCAACACAATCCCAACTGGACAGTAGGACAAAGACGTTTTAATGAAAAACAGTGGATTAAGAACCTCAACACGGATTTTCCTGGAGGCTTAAACATGCCTATAATCAGATCTTGAATACAACAAAACTTAAACTCAGTATTAAACTGGAGTAAATCTAAAAGTAAACTATAGTATTTGCAAGATACACCCCTTAGCCAGTCATTGAAGTTCAGTGTACAGGGTTTCTTTGCAACATCCCTGAAACAGTTTTGTGCAAAGATTCCTTCAAGATGCAGCGTATTCTTTTTTTAGTATTGTATTTCTTTGTACCCATTTGGTATTTGATCGTTGTATTTATTTGTTTTTTTGCTGTTTCTGGACGGGGGGAGGGGGGTGGCCGGGGTATAAAAATGGAACTGTCTTGACTGAACTGCCTGTCTGAACTGTCTTGCAAAAAAGGAATAAAAACAAATAAACACAGTGTTCTTGCGCATGCAAGGGCTAAACTGCAATTTTAATTAAATGGCATATTATGTAGAGTGTAGACACAGCATTCTATAGTGTCTACTTATAGTTCTTACGTTAGGTTCTTAGTGTACTTAAAATCCTAGTTGACTATTTCTGATGAATTTGAACTTGTATTTGATGAATTACCTTGTGTTGTTGCTTACTTCATGTGTTGCTTGTTTACTGTAGTGTAAATCACTCTGGATTAAGCGTCTGCAAAAATGCCTACATTGTACATTGTAATTGCCTGGTATGGGTCAGTGAATCCTTTATGTAACGTCTGCGACACGTCGTACTGTGTGCTTGGTGTTTTAAGCAATGTGTTATGCTTTAGCTGTTGAAAAATAGCAGATCTACAAGCTCATAGCTACGAGCTTGTAGATCTGCTATTTTTGGAAAATTGTGAGAATGTGGTGCAAATCTTTGAATATACAGTATATTCTTTCAGAGCGAACATTTTTAACTCAAATCTTTGCTTCTGGGAGGGGTCCATGGAACAACATATTTTCAAATGGGGGTCGGCGGCCAATTACATAATAATAATCGTTGGGGTCCTTAAAAGGAAATATTGAGGTATTTCAGAAAACTGTCAGGATTTAGAAGATCTTTATTTATTTATTTTGATGTCATGCCTAAATGGGTTAATACGAAGGTAATCATACAAACACATTAAGAGTGAACTCGTTTTGTATTCATGAGTCTTCCATTTGATCGGGGAAGTCTATTAGACACGATATTGATCAATGCAAATATTGATCAATGCAAAACTGCAATGCAAAGAGACGGAACAACACCAAACTAATGTGATGCATATAGACTTGACAAAGTACTGTGTTTTGAGTTGCGTTCAAGGTATCACGCTGGCCCATGTTCTTCATGTTAAGTACTTTCCACAAGGTTGCGTCACTCAGTAGCAAAACGCCAGGCCTTGAAGTTAGGAAAAGAATATATGATATGCACATAATTTATATCTAAAACATTACATCACGTCCGTTGGGACTAGGTGTAGTCGGTGATTGAAACTGCTTACATCCTTCTTTTAATTCATCAAATTCTTGTAATATGAGATCAACATAGCCTCGATCACGTTTTTATAATATATATATATATATATATATATATATAATATATATTTAAAAAATCCTACCGTTGCTGTCATACCTTAAAGCTACCTGATTTATGGCAAAATAAATGGTTATGGCAAAACTTAACTTAAATAATAATCACTATTATGTGTCCATAAAACATTTATTCAGCTCTTTTGAATGCATTAATTGCATACACTATTCGGTGATATATTTTCTGCCTATTCGGGCCGAAACCGAATAGGCTGAAAATGCATTTTTAGCCATTTTCGCTGTGAAAATATTTATTTCAGAAAACTGGAGGATTTAGAAGATTTCTTTTTTATTTCGAGGTCAGTCCAAAATGGGTTAACTTTTTCCTTTTACGATTTACATCATATATATATATATATATATATATATATATATATATATATATATAAAAAACTAATTAAGCTAGCACATCTGGACCTAAACCAGCTAATAATATACAGAATAATAATTGTTAATATCCCTTTATTATGATATAAACCCTAAATATATTTGCCAAAAACATAGCCGATCTATAAGCTCACAACAGACAATAATAAACCAATAAAAGTAATGTGTTCATGCGGAATGGTTATTGTGAAAAATACACCCGTGAAAGAGTGTAACAAAAATAGCTTCAGTAAAAAAAACGGAAGACGTTTCACTGCATCACTTTGAATGTCTTTAGATACTTATAGATTGAGTATTCACCCTGCGTGCGTGTGCGTGTGCGTGTGCGTGTGTGTGTGTGTGTGTGTGTGTGTGGCGTGCGCTCGCGCAAGTACACACGTGCATGTGCATCAGATTGACAGGTAGTGAATGATTTATGACGTCCGTGACAGGTTGTCAGACCATAACTGAATTATGACCGGGGGCATAACACCGCCCACTTCTCCCTCTTTCTTGTTCCTCAGAACACAGACCCCCTGCTGTGACCCCCCCCCCCACCCCTCACTTTCACTCTCACATACTGCTCACATACTGTAGTTCAGTGGTTCCCAAACTTTTTCACGTCAAGGACCCCCAAAATGACACTAATTAGCCCCCCATTTGAAAAGATATGCCAGGGACCGCCATGAGAGATACGATTACAGTACTTCTCAACATTTCAAGGCATTAGTATACTGTCCCCCCATTTAATGCCATTTATATCTCTGAGACCCCCAATTTATATTGTAAAATCAATGTTAACTTTACTCTGAGAGTTACAGACCCACTTTGGGAACCACTGCTGTATAGTTAACTTCTTTGGAGTTTCAAAACGTACCCAGGAGTTTTAAATGACGTTGTTTGAATGATTTGTGCCGCGTCAGTTTCATTAATCCATTGCTGTGTTAGGAAACAAGTAACGGATTGTTAATACTAAGGAACGGATTGATATCTATAGCCTAATCGGGAAACATATGGGTGATAATTCCGTGTATCAAATATGATTTTATTCCAAGGCAATGAAACGCAACGGCTTGGAATCAAAACAATGAAATGTGTCGGACATCACATGAATCCATGTTTTGGTGTTTTAAGCATGATGCTATACTTTAGCTGTTGAAAAATAGCTAAAGCTAAAATAGCTAAATACAAGCTCAACTTGTAGGTCTGCTATTTTTTTTAAATCGTGAAAATGTGTCTCAAATATATATTCTTTCAGAGTGGACGTTTTTAACTAAAATCTTTGCTTCTGGGAGGTCCCTGGAACAACATATTTTCAGATGGCGGCCGGCGGCCAAATTCATATATTTGTGTGCGTCCTTGACATGAAAATGTTTGAGAACCACTGATATAGAAACATGAGGTTTTTCAGAAAACTCTCAGGATTTAGAAAGCATTTGTAGAATCGTTCCCAGGTCAAAATGGGTTGAAGTGACTGTGAAAATGATAGTCGTTAAATCAGCAGTTTTGCCAGTGAAGCTTACCAAAGACAAATGAAGTGTTATGTTGTTCGCTATAACCACACCAGGCCATTCAGTTTAATTAATCCATCTGTAACACAAGCAATTGGCATGGTTAGAAAATAATTCTCTGTAAACAGAATTCTTAACAACGGAATTCACTGGAGTTTAAGCCCCAGGGCCTGCAGCCTGTATATGCAGGGCCCTGTGCGAGAGACAGCTGTTGCTTCCGTCAAAACGGTATTCATAGGTCACCGATTCCAATGTATCGCAACAGCTCGTGTTTTTGATCGTCTCTAACTGTTTCTTAACCACTCGGTGGGGAGGAGACTCGGAAATAGCAGAGCCTCCACACGTCCAAAACTCTTCTCCCTTCTGCCTCCAAAACTGGAATGCACTTTGCATCACAATCAGAACCGCAGCATCACTCCCAATCTTCCGCCGTAGTCTGAAAGCCCACCTGTTCAGACTCCATCATGGCACTTTTTGTAGCAGGCTTAGATAGAATTTGATACAGACTTATAGCATGTTATGTAGACAGTACTAGAATTGCATTGTATATAGTCATAGCACTTCATGGTACATGTATAGCATAGTATAGTATAGTTTATATGTATAGTTTCATTATATAAATATTCCACTGTTACGTTCTTAAGGCCTATTCATAGTCTGTATTTTCGGTGGTGAGGTGACCACCGGAGCTGTAATAACGTGGAACGGTGGTGAGTAAAAACAGAGAGCGGGGACGCAAATGCAACAAAAAGTGTCTCCTTGATTGTGTTAAGCGCACGCAAAGCAGTGTTGATTTCGTTGACTAATACTATGACGAGAAATGTTCGTCGACTACCTTTTTCACTGACGAAAACTAAATGGAAAATACATGAAAACTAAGCTATGATGACTAAAAGTGACTAAATATACTGACAATTTCGTCAAAAAATAAAAACTAGCCTAGGGACTAGTGGACAAGAAAGGGACTAGTGGACAAGAGATCCAGTATAAGTCATTTTACACTTGCATGCTGAAAATAGCCGATCTACAAGCTCACGCTTGTAGATCGCGTCACGCTGTGCCTCGCTGTACCGCGCTGTGCCGCATTGTGAGCTTGTAGCTATTAAATCAGCTTGTAAATCAGCCATTATGACACCATCAAGTTCTGCTAAAAATACATTTTTAAAAGAGACTATGACTAAACTAAAATCTGAATTTGCTGCCAAATTTGCGCGCGTGCACGGGGCCCTTTTGATTTGGTGTGTAGAGCCATGGCCCTCGGGAGGAAGGGGTTGATTTGGCACTGGCCAAACAGATTTGGCAACAGTCAGCACTGAGTGGGTGATAACAGTGTGTCTCAAATATGATTTCATTCCAAGGCAATCAAACGCTATACAGTTTGGATGGTAAATGTGGGACTGCCTCTCCTCAAGAGGTGGAAAAAGTATTAAATTGTTTGACTTAAGTAAAAGTACCAATACTGCAATTTAGAACTACTTCGTTACAAGTAAAAGTACGTAATTGAAAATGTACTTGAGGAAAAGTACAAAAGTATTGGCATAAAAATGTACTTAAAGTACTAAAAGTAAAAGTACTCATATTGCAGAATGTCCCATTTACAAGTTCAAACTGTGTACAGAAGCCATAGTGAACCTCTCTCTCTCTCTCTCTCTCTCTCTCTCTCTCTCTCTCTCTCTCTCAGGTATAAAGCCATAGTGAACCTCTCTCTCTCTCTCTCTCTCTCTCTCTCTCTCTCTCTCCCTCTCTCTCTCTCTCTCTCTCTCTCTCTCTCTCTCTCTCTCTCTCTCTCTCTCAGGTATAAAGCCATAGTGAACCTCTCTCTCTCTCTCTCTCTCTCAATTCAATTTTTCAATTTCAAAAGGTATTGGCATGATAAATATGTTCTACATTGCCAAAGCATACATACAACAAAACAAAAGTCAACATTGCGCACACAGAGACAACAACTCTCTGCGCACACAGAAACAACAACAAACATCCCAAAAATAAAGAACAACAAGCAATACATTAACAATGGAAATAAATTAACACACATAAACATAACAGCAACTTAGTGACCCTGTTCAGACAGATATACCTGTCTCTTCTGTCCACTGGCTGTCCCTCAGTTGATGACAACTCCACACATATTTTGCTGCCAAAACTGTGCATTAATTGGACTGTTCTCCCAGAACATATTGGAGTGATTAGTTATTAATGGTATTAATTCTTTATATTTTTCTTTAAATTTAGGGAAAAATGATTCTCTGATGTCTTTATACTTGTCACATTGTAACAGAAAGTGTAGTTCCTTCTCCACCTCCCCTTGAGAGCAGAGTGAACACAGTCTGTCTTCTCTAGGCAGCCAGTTCTGTCTGTGTCTGCCTGTTTATATGCCAGGCGGTGGTCGCTGAGTCTGTACATAGTCAACATCTTCCTCAGTTTTAGATCAGTAGCAGTGGTCAGGTAATTTGCAACTGTGTATTCTCGGTTGAGGGCCAAATAGCATTCTAATTTACTTTGGGTTTTTGTTGTGTTTTTCCCAATATGTGATATAGTGTTCTTGTTGCATTTTGATAATTTGGTTAGTGGATGTTGTTTTAGTCAGGGGAGGGGTGGTGGGGGTAGGACTCAGGACCAGCTGACTGAGGGGACTCCTGCTCATGTTCTCCTCTTGGCATTTTAAGGCCTGGTGATGGTAGGAGGTGGGGTCACTATTTTGAAGGTGCTTATGGAATTTGAATGCTCTTTTCTGGATGTTAATTAGGAGAGGGAATTGGCCAAGTTCCGCTCTGCATGCATTATTTGGAGTTTTTCTTTGAGCTTTTAATTTACAAAATTCTGTGTGAATAGTCTCAATTGGATGTGTGTGTGTTCTATGTTGGTGCAGCCAAGTAAAAATCTTCTTCCCTGACATCTGGACCGTTTCTGGAAAACCTGCATGACTTTTGTCTTTTTCATATTGACTTTCTTTACAGTTGGACAGCAGCACCAGATCATCTGCAAACAGCAAGCACTTAATCTCTGTGTTCCCCTGCATTACTCCTCTACTTTGGGGGAAGAAATCTGTTCTTTTGTTGCCAATCTTTACTGCACATTTATTATTTTGATACATTGTTTTAATAATATCATATGTTTTCCCCCCCACGCCAGTTTTTAAAATCTGGAATAGCAGGCCCTCGTGCCAAATCGAGTCAAATGCCTCTCTCTCTCTCTCTCTCTCTCTCTCTCTCTCTCTCTCTCTCTCTCTCTCTCTCTCTCTCTCTCAGGTATAAAACCATAGTGAACCTCTCTCTCTCTCTCTCTCTCTCTCTCTCAGGTATAAAGCCATAGTAAACCCCATGGACATCCAGACATCCAGTGCAGTGTGCTGGACGTGTCTGAAGGCCGTGTCCATCTGGCTGCTGTCCGTCCTCCTAGCTGTCCCCGAGGCCATCTTCTCACAGGTGGTCTCCATGCAGGTATATACACATTTTGATTATAGTTTTAGTCGTATAGTCTACTTAATTTAGTTTCAGTCACATTTTAGTCACCCGGGAATGTTTTAGTGTGAGTCTAGTTTTAGTCGACTAAAATATCATACAATTTTAGTCGACTAAATCTACAGTTGATTTAGACAACTAAAATTTATTTTAGCGGGCCTTGATGCATAGTGTTTTTACACTTGCTGAAAATAGCCGATCTACAAGCTCACAACGCGTCAAGCTGTGAGCTTGTAGATCGGCTATTTTCAGCATGCAACCAAGTGTAAAATGACTTATACTGGATCTCTTGTCCACTAGTCCTATTTGCTTGTAGTTTTTATTTGTTGACGAAATTGTCAGACTATTTACTCTCAGGTTTAGTCTTGTTGCAACTATTGTACAACAAAGGGAATTTATTTATATAAACAAACAAACAAACAAACAAACAAATAGCTACGTTGAAACATGGAGACGCAAGGTTTCTGTCTGACAGCCCAATAACATTCAGGTGAAATTGCGTCTCTCGATCGTCTCCTCGACCTTCTGTAATCTCCTCTCCTCAGCTGACCCCCAGTGCAGAAATAGATGTTTTTAAAGAGGGAATAATGACAAACTTGTGCGAGATTAAAAGCTTTCTGGCCGCTCTGTGAAGGGTCTCGTTAGCTTGTCCATTGATTGCTAATAAGCAATTCGATTGGCTCTCCACAGAGATCTTTCGGTGCCGACTCAGTGCACGCACACACACACACACACACACGCACACAAATAAACTATAATCATCCTATAATCAGCTGATCACTCTCGGACCCACAATTTGTATATTACATTTTTGTTAATTTAACTCTGAGAGTGTACACAATGGAACCAAACCGAACGTCCCCCTTACGCATGCGGAACGCCCCCTTACGCACGGCACGAAGAATTCACGCCCCGTCCTGTCATTGGCTGAGGTCCAGTCACGTGATTCACACCCCCTCCTGTCATTGGCTGAGATCCAGTCACGTGATTCACGCCCCACCCTGTCATTGGCTGAGGTCCAGTCACGTGATTCACGCCCCGTCCTGTCATTGGCTGAGGTCATTTCTATCTTTGGGAGCCCAATTTATATTATGAAATCAATGTTAATTTAACTATGAGGGTGTACAAATGGAACCATTTTCAACCATATTCAAGAGACCATGGGCGCCATTACCCGAGACGCGGCCCGCAATTCAGCAGCTGCCCGAAACTTAAAGGGCAAATAACATGCATTTTAAAACTGCTTTTAATATTTAATAATCATATTGTCTATGTCCCTCAAAGTTATTTCTAATGGTTTGAGCCTCAATCACCACTCTGATATAACCAGGCCTTGTCATTTCTTTCTGGACTTTGAAAGCAGTTTTAGCTGCAGTACCACAATGTCCTGAGGTGGTGGGGGTGCTGATATGCAGATTATTTAATATTTTAGTCATTATAATACTGATGCTAGATAAAACCAGGCTTGTTTCCATTCCATGCCAGCTTGGAAAATCAACAATGGTGGACATTGTAAACAAGTGGAAATGCAAATTTGGAACTGAAGACTGATGAAGAGGAGGAATTATACAAAGTAGGGTGACATTGATGACATCACGATGAGGCCAAAAGTCGAGCTGTTCCTGAGAGCAATTTCCATTAAAACACCCATATGACATGAAAGCCTGATTGTTCAAAATTGGTTATTTGTGGGTTTAGAAAACACATATGGGAGCCCCAGAAACACAAAAGAAATTGAAAAAGTTGAATTTTATGTTATAGGTCCTTTAAGAGTATAGGAGCTTGCTTTGTCCCTAAATGGTATTTTGGTCCAGCATCACTGTTTTGCCGACAACGGTATTTGCACCTAGAGGTGTGGTCATGGGGGTGCTGGCACGCTTTCCCCTAAATTGCTATTTTGGTCACAAACATTTGGGAAGGCGCATAGTGGCTTTTAAAAGCACCCGTAAGCCGTATGCCAAATTAGTTTGGTAGAGCGGGGCGCACCGCGCGCCTGCATGGAGCACAAGTGAGAGCACAAGGACGACTTCAAGGCAGCAGCATGGGCTATAGACCGTAAGGCTATGAAGCAATAGCACTGGGGCATAACGGGCAACGGATAAGGGATCTCTTAAAGGCAATGGAATGTGGCACGGTGATTGGTTTAATTATTGTAACGCCCAAACCACACCTATGCATGATATAACGGGTAACGGAGGTGTTTTAGGGATTTAGACAGGTAACCCTAAGGGCTAAGGGCTCCATTTCCATCACCGCTAAACCCCTCATCCCTAAACTTCTTTGCCTTTTTTACAATTTTTAATAACATTTTTGAATAGTTAAAAAATGTTTTGCAATAAGGCAAAGAAGTTTAGGGATAAGGCGTTTAGCGGTGACGAAAATGGAGCCCTATGACTGAAACTTTAAAACAGTTTGACGGCCGCTAATTGTTTAATCCAGAGTTCCACCGCGCGTAATACGACATTCCCGCCTTTTGTTTCATGTGTTTAATTCGCCATATTTAATAATTAAAAAGTAACTCCGTCTTTGCCGCGGAGCTGGAGACGAGACCTTCATGTTATGATGACGAAACCGGAAATCAACACATGCTATGGGCTGCTAGTGCTTCTGGGAAATTGAGGCCAATGCAAGTGGACGGGGGGTTTGCCTCTTAGAGGCGGATCTTGTGCCTCACCATCTTGGCCGCTGGTGCCGATTATCATAACATCGCCGGATTTTCACGGATCAAAAGCCCAAATGCTTCAGCATTATGCTCTAAAAGGTAATAAAACAATCTCGGCAGCGTATAATATCTGATTAAAATGCGGGTTACGCGTTTTACGGAGTCAAACTGTTTACCCATTCGGGAACAGGAACCCATTTTGGTGTTAGCATCATGTTATGCTTGAGCTATTGAAAAATAGCAGATCTACAAGCTCATAGCGCGTGTGGCGCGCTACGAGCTTGTAGGTCTGGTATTTTTGAAAAATCGAAGAACGACTGACATTTTTTAGAATCTGATCTCAGGTCAGAATGGGTTAATCAAAATGTGCTGGCAAAAACAACAACACTGCTCTCTCCTCCCTCCCTCCCTCCCTCCCTCCCTTCCTTCCGCCGTGCCCAGGGTCACGGTAACGTGACCTTTGTGAACTGCGTGCCGTACCCTCTGTCCAACGAGATGCACCCGCGGATCCACTCGGTGCTCATCTTCCTGGTGTACTTCCTGGTGCCACTGGCCATCATCTCCGTCTACTACTACCACATCGCGCGCACGCTCAACCGCAGCGCCCACGACATGCCGGGGGAGATCAGCGAGCACACCAAGAGACAGGTAATTTTATAAAAAGGTCCACACACACACACACACACACACACACACACACCGGCCAGGGGGTTTCGCAAACCTTTCTATGACCATTTAGACCTGTGACACCAGATTCTATACAAAATGTCTTCTAAATCCTGCCGTAAGGACTTTCTCATCTCATGTACACGCCGTGCAGCTGCCAAGAGGTCTCTTTTCTACAAGAACAATACATAAATACAAGGGCTTTCACTTCTAGTGATTTTTACTAGTCTACTAGTCGACTATAATTGTTTAACTACCTAAAGAAAATAATATTTTTGTATTTGTACTTGAGGCCTACAAAAACGATGAGGATGCGCTGGGCTTTGGCTATACGCACCACTTTTCGCTGTAGGCCGATCATTTCTCGGGGCAGTGCAGTTCCCATACCAGGCCGTGAAACACTGCCTGATAGGATATACCTGGTAGTACAACCTGAGGATGCGGTGTCCTACTCCAAACTTATTCAGACGTCGTGAGTGAGACATACCACGTCGACATACCACGACATCTTTTTCATTCACTCACTCACACAAGTATGACAGCCGGAAAGAATCAACAAACTTGCAAGATGTCATCGATGTATGCAAAAGAGAAAATAACTAGAAAAAGTGCCCTTCTGGGCACAGGTCTCCACCAGGATAGGAATGTAGGACATTGCAGCTTGCCTTCATCTGGTGGTTGGATAAAACAAAAGTAAACTAGGGAGTTGGCATACAAAGTTATCCACAGATCCGTGCAGTTAGAGGTAAAAACACTTTTCGGGGCTGAGTTGAAATTGTTCATGTGGCATTTCTTCCTCGGCCTAGTGGGAATGTGCGTGCACAATTTGACGGAAATCACGCGATGTGTTCATGATTTGCAGCATTTTGTTTGAAACTGAGCACTCCTGTGAACTTTGGAAGCCAATCTTAACCAATCAGGAAGGAGTCTGAGAAATCTGAAAGACCCGTTTAGTTGAATGGCTCTAGAGAGACTGTGTACCAATTTGCACAATGTTTGGACAAAATCTGTAGGTGTACTGTGCAAAAACACACACGGACGGACGGACGGACGGACGGACGGAGTGCAAAACATACTCTCCCCCCATGCCTTCGGCCTGGTGGAGACAATCAAGGCGTGAATCGTTCACTCGACTAATAGCCATAGAGAATGAACAGACAAAAATAACTAATACAAATTCTATAACAAATAACTAAGGAAATGAATGAATGAATGAATGAATGAATGAATGAATGAAACGAAACAATGTCATACGCCTTGCTGAAACTAGGCCTGAACAGCAGCTGATTCTAGCACGTATAAGCTGCTGTGCACTGCAGCGTGATGCGCAGAGAATATTGAAGGCATAATATCCAGATGGGGCTTCTTCTCCGTAATAAAAATCCTCACAGGTCGAGTCAAGTAAAGTACAACATAATTTATGTACTCGATACTCGCAGGTTGTGTTTGGCTCAACGCCAAGCATCATTGAACCGTGTCCCTGGGGACTGTGAGGACCTGCACTAGTAATAATAAAATAATACAAATAATGAAACTGATGAATTACGCAATATTACACGAGAGGGTGTGGTTTAACGTGATTATTGCCACGACAGCGATGCGGTCAGGAACGACACGTAGTCGAGTTTGACCATTAGGACCACTTCATGCAACGTCATCAGTGACACGCACCCACCCGTCACGTCATTCTACAGGCCACAGCTTTCTGTGTTACACCTGTTTTATTCGTGGCGCTAGAGTGGAGTCTTCTAGTCTTACTAATATCAATGTATAATGTATCTAACGTCCATGAAAATGACTTTGTAAATACATGGAGTGATCCGATGCACTAGTCATGCACTGTGGAGGTTTGCTTCCCTGAACCGTCCGTGTTCATGCACACAAATCGACAATCTCAAACTGATCTGCCAACCTGCAAACTAGGGATGTCCCGATATATATTTTTTCGTTCCCGATCCAATCCCGATACCACAATTTCTGTATTAGCCTACCGATACCGAAAACCGATACCAGAGAATAATATCTATAATTAAAAATCACACCCGTGTGAACTGAGTGGTGCAACCCCTCTCTCTCTCTCTGTCTCTCTCTCTCTCTCTCAGCAGGCAGCAGGCACATCACTATCCCTCTCTCTGTCACATACTCGTGCTCATGACAGACCACTGATACATAGATACGCACGGAGCCACGGACATTGCATGGTTGTAGGAGTGGTCGCACCTCTCAAAAAATTATAATTTATTATTTTAATTTGTGTTGTTAATAGCACACTCCTCACTCAAATGTGCACTTGCAGTTTGGGCAACTCGAAAGCAAACCCAACATTTTAATTAACTGCCATATTGTCAACCCCTTAACCCTGTGTCAGATCGGTGGTTAGACTGGCATATTCGCAGATACCGATATGACCCGATATGACCAAAAAGGGCCGATACCGATACTTTTTTTCCGATACCGATGCGGTATCGGGACATCTCTACTGCAAACCTAAAACATTTAAATGAAATGTGAAGAATGAAAACCGAAAACATACTCTCCCCCCATGCCTTCGGCCTGGTGGAGACAAATTATTCACCATTCACAGCAGAGCACACCAAAGGTTTACCATTGCCATCCAACTCAAAACAGCTTATTCATCTTGGACCAGCAAACTGAAAAGTGTGAGCTAAAGATGACACTCCAACTGTAATCAACCAGTGGTGCAGACAGCAATGGGGGAGAAAAGAAATCATAGACATAGAAAGGAAAATGCATGGCTTACACAAAATTACGTCATGTGGTTTGTTGCCAGCCAAGTATGGACTTTAATGTTGGTTTAGGGTAGTTATGATGTAATGTTTTGCCAACCAAGTCTCAGGATTTTAATGGGTGAGTCTTAACCGGCTACGCATGTCGGGAGCCACGGTTGAGTCTTAAGGGTCTCAACACAACCATCTATTAGGATATTTTACAGCACTGTGTGCCTCCGTACATTGACAAGCTTTATGTTGATGCTGCTCTGGACATGACAAAACACAGTGATGATTTAGGCCATGGTATTGTTGATCCACTGACAGTGAAGACTTAACATTGGTTTGAACACAATATTTTCACAGTTTTACACAATATTCTAAGTCATTGGGACCTGTATGTGTCTGAGAAGAAGGCATTGTTTAATTTTAGCGCTGCCAGACGAATACACATCTGCCAGAGCAATTGAAATAGCAGGTTTGTCAGGTTTCAGGCCTAGCAATTTGTTGAAATTGATGCCAAAAGTTCAAATCGATAATGAATCGAGTTGTAATAATGAAGGGACTGATCTCTCTCTCTCTCTCTCTCTCTCTCTCTCTCTCTCTCTCTCTCTCTCTCTCTCTCTCTCTCTCTCTCTCTCTCTCTCTCTCTCTCTCTCTCACACACACGCACGCACGCACGCACGCACGCACGCACGCACGCACGCACGCACAGACAGACAGACAGACAGACAGACAGACAGACAGACAGACAGACACACACACACACACACAAAAGAGAATGCTCGGAGGCAAATACAATTCTGCCTATGGCCAAAAACATGGCTTTTTCCCTTTTAAGAAAAGGCAACAAACCAGCGTGAACAGAGGAAGATCAGGTGCTGTGTTTCTGTACACATAACCTACCATCCTCTGTTGCACAGCAGCAGAACTAAAACTAAATTAACCTAGAAGAAACCGCTCACACCCGATACTTCTCCTTCCCCTTCCACATACTGTACATAGTTCAAGAGATTGAGGTTTATTCAGAGAATGAAAGGAGGCAACCTTAAGACGACCGTATTAAGGTTGGTGAAGGGTGCGCCAAGACGACCGTATTAAGGTTGGTGAAGGGTGCGCTAAGACCACCGTATTAAGGTTGGTGAGGGGTGCGCCAAGACGACCGTATTAAGGTTGGTGAAGGGTGCGCTAAGACGACCGTATTAAGGTTGGTGAGGGATGCGCTAAGACGACCGTATTAAGGTTGGTGAGGGGTGCGCTAAGACGACCGTATTAAGGTTGGTGAAGGGTGCGCTAAGACGACCGCATTAAGGTTGGTGAGGCGTGCGTAAGGGTTGGGAGAGGGTTAAGGTTGGTGAGGGGTGCGCTAAGACGACCGTATTAAGGTTGGTGAGGGGTGCGTTAAGACGACCGTATTAAGGTTGGTGAAGGGTGCGCTAAGACGACCGTATTAAGGTTGGTGAGGGGTGCGTTAAGATGACCATATTAAGGTTGGTGAAGGGTGCGCTAAGACGACCGTATTAAGGTTGGTGAAGGGTGCGCTAAGACGACCGTATTAAGGTTGGTGAAGGGTGCGCTAAGACGACCGTATTAAGGTTGGTGAGGGGTGCGCTAAGACGACCGTATTAAGGTTGGTGAAGGGTGCGCTAAGACGACCGTATTAAGGTTGGTGAAGGGTGCGCTAAGACGACCGCATTAAGGTTGGTGAAGGGTGCGCTAAGACGACCGTATTAAGAATTGGTGAAGGGTGCGCTAAGACGACCGTATTAAGGTTGGTGAGGGGTGCGTTAAGACGACCATATTAAGGTTGGTGAAGGGTGCGCTAAGACGACCGTATTAAGGTTGGTGAAGGGTGCGCTAAGACGACCGTATTAAGGTTGGTGAAGGGTGCGCTAAGACCACCGTATTAAGGTTGGTGAGGGGTGCGCTAAGACGACCGTATTATGGTTGGTGAGGGGTGCGTTAACACGACCATATTAAGGTTGGTGAAGGGTGCGCTAAGACGACCGTATTAAGGTTGGTGAAGGGTGCGCTAAGACGACCGTATTAAGAATTGGTGAAGGGTGCGCTAAGACGACCGTATTAAGGTTGGTGAGGGGTGCGCTAAGACGACCGCATTAAGGTTGGTGAAGGGTGCGCTAAGACGACCGTATTAAGGTTGGTGAAGGGTGCGCTAAGACGACCGTATTAAGAATTGGTGAAGGGTGCGCTAAGACGACCGTATTAAGGTTGGTGAAGGGTGCACTAAGACGACCGTATTAAGGTTGGTGAAGGGTGCGCTAAGACGACCGTATTAAGGTTGGTGAAGGGTGCGCTAAGACGACCGTATTAAGGTTGGTGAGGGGTGCGCTAAGACGACCGCATTAAGGTTGGTGAAGGGTGCGCTAAGACGACCGTATTAAGGTTGGTGAGGGGTGTGTTAAGACGACCATATTAAGGTTGCTGAAGGGTGCGCTAAGACAACCGTATTAAGGTTGGTGAAGGGTGCGCTAAGACGACCGCATTAAGGTTGGTGAAGGGTGCGCTAAGACGACCGTATTAAGGTTGGTGAGGGGTGCGCTAAGACGACCGTATTAAGGTTGGTGAAGGGTGCGCCAAGACGACCGTATTAAGGTTGGTGAAGGGTGCGCTAAGACGACCGTATTAAGGTTGGTGAGGGGTGCGCTAAGACGACCGTATTAAGGTTGGTGAAGGGTGCGCTAAGACGACCGTATTAAGGTTGGTGAGGGGTGCGCTAAGACGACCGTATTAAGGTTGGTGAAGGGTGCGCTAAGACGACCGCATTAAGGTTGGTGAGGCGTGCGTAAGGGTTGGGAGAGGGTTAAGGTTGGTGAGGGGTGCGCTAAGACGACCGTATTAAGGTTGGTGAGGGGTGCGTTAAGACGACCGTATTAAGGTTGGTGAAGGGTGCGCTAAGACGACCGTATTAAGGTTGGTGAAGGGTGCGCTAAGACGACCGTATTAAGGTTGGTGAGGGGTGCGCTAAGACGACCGTATTAAGGTTGGTGAGGGGTGCGTTAACACGACCATATTAAGGTTGGTGAAGGGTGCGCTAAGACGACCGCATTAAGGTTGGTGAAGGGTGCGCTAAGACGACCGTATTAAGAATTGGTGAAGGGTGCGCTAAGACGACCGTATTAAGGTTGGTGAGGGGTGCATTAAGACAACCATATTAAGGTTGCTGAAGGGTGCGCTAAGACAACCGTATTAAGGTTGGTGAAGGGTGCGCTAAGACGACCGTATTAAGGTTGGTGAGGGGTGCATTAAGACAACCATATTAAGGTTGCTGAAGGGTGCGCTAAGACAACCGTATTAAGGTTGGTGAGGGGTGCGCTAAGACGACCGTATTAAGGTTGGTGAGGGGTGTGTTAAGACGACCATATTAAGGTTGGTGAAGGGTGCGCTAAGACGACCGCATTAAGGTTGGTGACGGGTGCGCTAAGACGACCGTATTAAGGTTGGTGAAGGGTGCGCTAAGACGACCGTATTAAGGTTGGTGAAGGGTGCGCTAAGACGACCGTATTAAGGTTGGTGAAGGGTGCGCTAAGACGACCGTATTAAGGTTGGTGAGGGGTGCGCTAAGACGACCGTATTAAGGTTGGTGAAAGGTGCGCTAAGACGACCATATTAAGGTTGGTGAAGGGTGCACTAAGACGACCGTATTAAGGTTGGTTAAGGGTGAGCTAAGACGACCGGATTAAGGTTGGTGAGGGGTGCGTTAACACGACCATATTAAGGTTGGTGAGGGGTGCGCTAAGACGACCGTATTAAGGTTGGTGAAAGGTGCGCTAAGACGACCATATTAAGGTTGGTGAAGGGTGCACTAAGACGACCGGATTAAGGTTGGTGAGGGGTGCGTTAAGACGACCGCATTAAGGTTGGTGACTAATGCTGCATATCAACCTATCTGCATCATTCCCCATTGACTAATGCTGCATATCAACGTCCCTGCATCTTTCCCCATTGACTAATGCTGCATATGAACCTCGCTGCATCATTCCCCATTGGCTAATGCTGCATTGGTGGCCTGTGTCGGACGTCACTCCATAGATATAAAATAAAAAAATAAATGAATATATGCCTCACTGGCCGCTGCAGTTCATTGATTGATTGATTGATTGAAGTATTTATTAACAGTTCGCAGAATATTTCACATGAAAGCACAACTCAATACAAAGACTGTCACAGTGGACGACACTGATGAAGCATTGCACTTGTTTACAACATGGTCCACCATTTTCAATTAATCTGAACATTTAGAGACGTACAGATATACACTTCTATATAAAAAAAAACAGGAAATCATGTAAGGAAGTAAAAAAAGAAAAGGAAACATAGGCCCTACTGTCCGTCTAGCATCAAATGTTGGATGAATGAGAACTTTCTCAAGCTAAATGAGGATAAGACAGAAGTTCTCATAATCGGTTCTAGTGAACAGAAAGTATCAATATTAAGCAGACTTGGCAACCTGACTGTAGAAAGTAACAGTACAGTAAAGAACCTGGGGGTTATTATTGATTCTGAATTGAAACTTTTACCAAGATTGCCTTTTTTCACCTTAGAAATATTGCACGAATCAGAGCCTATGTGTCCTTGGATGATGCAAAAACGCTAATCCACGCATTTTCAGGACTTTTTTCAGGACTGCCTAAGAAAACAACTGACAGATTACAACTTGTCCAAAATGTAGCAGCCAGAGTTTTAACTAGAACTAAGATGAGAGAACATATTACTCCAGTTTTGGCATCACTGCACTGGCTTCCGGTTGTTTTTAGGATTGATTTTAAAATTATTTCAATTTTCACTTGTCTATAAAGCTCTCAATGGTCTCGCACCTTCCTACCTACATGACTGTCTGCCTAAATATGTCCCAAACCGCCCCCTAAGGTCTTCCACTGCTGGCCTGCTCGCTTTGCCTAAAGAAATGGCAACTAAAAAATACGGGGAAGCAGCTTTTTGCTTCTACGGGCCGTCGGCATGGAACAAGCTCCCACTGTACCTTCGTCAGGCAGCCTCTGTAGACATTTTTAAAGCTCAGCTCAAGACCCACTTCTACAACATTGCTTTTAATTGATCTTTTATTTTTTATTTTTGTTGTTATTCATGTCCTCGCTGTATTGCATTACTGCTTGTTTTTTGTCGTTGCCTTGCTTTTCTTTTATTCTCCATTGTTCTGTAAAGCACTTTGAGCTGCATTTCATGTCATGAAAGGTGCTATACAAATAAAGTTTTATTATTATTATTATTATTATACAGTAAGGGGGAAAGGGGGCAGATTCCACGGGAGCCAGTTTCGAATTGCATCCGTCCATAGGTGCCCTTTGAGAGCGCTTTTGAAGGAGTCAAGGGATTTGCATGTCTTCATGGCTGTTGGTAGGGCGTTCCACATTTTGGTGGCATAGGAGCGGAAATAATTTAGTCCCTTGTTTGTGCCGAATCTGCATGGTAGAACATGGTTTGTTGAACTCCCTCTGGTGTTGTGAGAGTGAACTTCGTTGACATTAAGGAAGTATCTAGACAGGTACATGGGTATCTTGGTGGTGTAGCGAATCTTGTGGACCACACCCAGTGCAAGATGCTGCACTCTGTCGTCAACCCTATAAGCCATTCCAGCCTGTCAAAGTGGGCAGGGGTGAGGTGGGTTCATTGGAGCGACCTGCAGCGACGTGAGGGCAGAAGTGCGGCGGACTTGCGGGCGGCATGCTATACGCCACGCCGTACGCTATACTGGCCAATCACAGTGAGTCTCTTCCGGAATTTGTCAGACCCGATGACGCACGCGGAATGAACACTCAGGTAGAACTTTTTGATTACCTGCTAATTTTGTCTTTCTTCCTGCTCCTGCAGAGGAAACATGGAGTCTGCTCCACATCATCACAGTGTGATACCCAATTTACTTTCATTTCAAGTCGTCTCAACCCCTGCTAGTTCCCTCTGTCCTTAGTGAAGGTGACGTCTCACTTAGAAATTGTTCAAGCTGACCTGCCGAGAGCAGGCTTCGACAGAAAGAAAGGAACGCCATGCTTTCTCAGGAAGTGTGATCTTCTGAGGTGGGATTAATGTTCACAGGTTTCTCAATTAATTTGAGCAATGCATGTGACTGACAGGCTCCTGAGGTGACTTAATCATCATTACCACAATATAGAGGTGGTTTTCAACCATTTTCATATCAAGGTCCATTATTTATTCGGCATTTGAGCCACGGACTACCATTTGATGAGGTTTAGCCCCTCAGACCCAAAACTAAAGAATGGATAAGAAAATATTTTGTCCAAAATGCCATGCTGTATTTATGTGGACATCAGACGTTGGCAAACGTTGATCGAAATCACAATTATTCTAATCTACATGCTCTAATTGTGTTCTTGTAAATTATGTAATGCAGATGTTTAACAATAATTTAACTCTTGAGAGCATGTCATTAAACCAAATTTGGTTTCATTTTACTCAAATTAAAGATCTTTTGCAGTGCCCGGTGTTGAGTCAGTCGGACCCAGGGTTGTCCAGAACAGCCACAAAAGGCATCTGCCGCTGCCCCTGCCCGGGCTCCATATATGAGTGGAACGGGTCTGACACGGGTATTTCATAGCCGGGTGGGGCATGGATCTCCAACTTCCATCATCCATCAACTCGGTTCTCTACAGCCGGGCACCGGTGACACTAATGGCATAAAATATTTTTCAGGTGGGGGTCCACAGTTAAATACATATTAATTGATGGGTCATTGAGTGAGTTGAGTTGAGCTATGCAAAACAGACATCATAATTTGGTCTGCCTTTCATTACTTTCAAGGAAAAAATCTAACTTTTGTCAACTCTCTGCCTTTCAATTGCCCTTCTTCAGGGCAAAAACAAATACATCATGTCATTGATTAGTGAAGTGGTTAACGCTAAATGTATTTGTTTTTACTGTCCTTGATGGACATGTTGAGCTCTGGATGGATTTCATATTATGCAGATGAAGTTGCTCTCTTCTGTCGAGTCTTATTCTTTAATGACTGATCCATATACCGATCAAAGACAATGCGTCCCACATCATAGCCAGCCATCGTCATTTTCCTGAGTTTGTTGAATGCATCCTGAAGATCTGCCATCTGGTTGTCTTCTTCATACTCTGAAGAACACCCATGGTGTCAACTATCAGAACTTTGACAGGCTGTGAGATACCTGGAAGATCTGACACAAGTGCTGATGAAACCAGAATCTTCAATGGAGTCTTCTCCTGGAACGGATTGCCTCCACAGTGCAACTCAACCATGCGAGGTTTAATGTGTAACAACAAAAAAAGAAAAAATAAGATTTTGGTGGACCCCTGCAGTAACTCTGAGGACCCCCTAGGGCTAGGGGTCATGGGCCCCCTGTGGAAGACTCCTGGTATTAGCTACTACTCATTTGTGTTATCAGAGATACTTTTATTCTTCAATTTGTATCTAATTTGACGTTATTCTGGAACAGGAGCAGAGCGAGGAATGTAATGAGAACTTATAGGCACAGGGATCAGTCCGGGGGCACCCAGGTGAGGAAACACCCCTACCAAAAAGTAAATAAAGATTCTTCTGGACACTTTAAAAATTTAGGAAATCAAATCAGAATGTTTTAGAACAACAATTCTAATATTATGAAAAGCGGACATTATAACTGTTCTGGGAGGTCCCAAATAGATGACCCCCCCCCCCCAGAAACGGGGTGGGGGTCCGGGAAAATTTGAACCCCATCATTTTCTCATAGTTTGGAATCTGCAAAAACGTTAGCACAAAAATCCTACGGGAGTTTTTCTTTTACGCCTCGTACTATAGTGTTAATTCACTTTTTTTTTAAATCATGTCGCAAGCCGCATTGGACCTCTCCGCGGGTCACAAATTGCCCACGGATCACCAGTTTGACACCCTGATGTAGATGGACAAAGCTTCAAGAAGACGTTAACCACACGCACACACACACGCGCGTGCACATGGGACACACACACACACACACACACAAACACACACACAGGTCAGTGGATGGAGGAGGATGGTTATGGAGGTGCTATCCGGGGCCAAATGAGCTACAAGGCAATACTGACTCTGACAGGGAAACTGTCCGAGTCTGTCAGAGAATTATGATTATATGGTTGTGATGATAATGAGGTTTGAGAAGATAATGATGCTGTCAATGATTTATTGTTAGTGGAATGTGTGCTGTACACAGTTACTCATCCTCAGTGCCAATGTATCTGTACGTGTGACTAGCACTGTTAGCAGTGGGGAGAAAAGCACTCAAATGTTTTAATTAACTAAATGTATCAGTATACAACACTGTAAAAATACAAGTAAAAAAAACTTTGGCATCAAAATAAACTTCATTATGCATTTTGTCCCATTTTCCGAGTCTGTAACACAAGCAAGACGATTTGAAACAACCTGTGTGGATTTTGACATCACATTCAGATTTCGTTTTTTGTCTTTTGAATAAAATTATAAAAATTTAGTTTGGTCATCTGAAAGTTGCAGTTTTAGTCTAGTTTTAGTCGACTAAAACTAGACTACGGTTTTTGTCGTCAAAATGTTATATTCCGGCGTGCTGTGATGGCGTCGCAAATCGCAATGCCTGATTTTACACTTCACAATGTGCTGCGTCATGCCGCACCGTGAGCTTGGAGATCTGCTATCTTCAGAGCGCAACACCCATCCCGAGCGCAACCAAACATTCATAGTTCTGCTGTATCTCTCCTTCACTAGTCCTTCCGTACCATTTTAGTCAAGAGAGAGAGAGAGAGAGAGAGAGAGAGAGAGAGAGAGAGAGAGAGAGAGAGTTACAAAACTATCCGGCCTTCGAGTTGGGGAATCCCATGAGAGGGAATTAACATTTTATTTTCCAGAGGTACTGTATATTTGTATACAGATGGAGATAAGCAGCTGGCTAAAACACTGGAGGGCGTTACAACAGTCAAATACTTCCCCAGGTAGTCATAGCCATGGGAGCCGGCACTACAAAGACAGCTATTTTACAAACCAGCATGGTTGACAGAAACATGGAGACAATATACAAACAATACCATGTCACAGGGATGACAGCAATTCCCAAGAATACACGGCAAAGAAACTTCGAAAGGAGTGACGTTAGAATAATTTTAGATTTGCTTCAAAAGGAAGACGCGTCTTTCGACAAATGAAAGTGGCTCCATTGCATGCCATTCAACCTGCCGTGTTTTTGCTGTGTTGAATGCTAATCTGCTATTACTGGACTGTCGAGGTTGCTATGGAAGCAGAGGCTCGTCAACTCAAATAAATGAATACAATTAAATCATCCTAAAGCAAGTTATGCGGTTGCAGAACGGCTATTTTCGGCGAATAGAGTGGGTGTAGGGCAGCCTGGGTGTAGGGCAGCCTGGGTGTAGGGCAGCCTGGGTGTATAGAGTGGGTGTAGGGCAGCCTGGGTGTAGGGCAGCCTGGGTGTAGGGCAGCCTGGGTGTATAGCGTGGGTGTATAGAGTGGGTGTAGGGCAGCCTGGGTGTATAGAATGGGTGTAGGGCAGCCTGGGTGTATAGAGTGGGTGTAGGGCAGCCTGGGTGTATAGAGTGGGTGTAGGGCAGCCTGGGTGTATAGAATGGGTGTAGGGCGGCCTGGGTGTATAGAATGGGTGTAGGGCAGCCTGGGTGTATAGAGTGGGTGTAGGGCAGCCTGGGTGTATAGAATGGGTGTAGGACAGCCTGGGTGTATAGAGTGGGTGTAGGGCAGCCTGGGTGTATAGAGTGGGTGTAGGGCAGCCTGGGTGTATAGAGTGGGTGTAGGGCAGCCTGGGTGTATAGAGTGGGTGTAGGGCAGCCTGGGTGTATAGAGTGGGTGTAGAGCAGCCTGGGTGTATAGAGTGGGTGTAGAGCAGCCTGGGTGTATAGATTGGGTGTAGGGCAGCCTGGGTGTATAGAATGGGTGTAGGGCGGCCTGGGTGTATAGAATGGGTGTAGGGCAGCCTGGGTGTATAGAATGGGTGTAGGGCAGCCTGGGTGTATAGAGTGGGTGTAGGCAGCCTGGGTGTATAGAGTGGGTGTAGGGCAGCCTGGGTGTATAGAGTGGGTGTAGGGCAGCCTGGGTGTATAGAGTGGGTGTAGGGCAGCCTGGGTGTATAGAGTGGGTGTAGGGCAGCCTGGGTGTATAGAGTGGGTGTAGGGCAGCCTGGGTGTATAGAGTGGGTGTAGGGCAGCCTGGGTGTATAGAGTGGGTGTAGGGCAGCCTGGGTGTATAGAATGGGTGTAGGGCAGCCTGGGTGTATAGAGTGGGTGTAGGGCAGCCTGGGTGTATAGAGTGGGTGTAGAGCAGCCTGGGTGTATAGAGTGGGTGTAGAGCAGCCTGGGTGTATAGAATGGGTGTAGGGCAGCCTGGGTGTATAGAATGGGTGTAGGGCAGCCTGGGTGTATAGAGTGGGTGTAGGGCAGCCTGGGTGTATAGAGTGGGTGTAGAGCAGCCTGGGTGTATAGAGTGGGTGTAGAGCAGCCTGGGTGTATAGATTGGGTGTAGGGCAGCCTGGGTGTATAGAGTGGGTGTAGGGCAGCCTGGGTGTATAGAATGGGTGTAGGGCAGCCTGGGTGTATAGAGTGGGTGTAGAGCAGCCTGGGTGTATAGAATGGGTGTAGGGCAGCCTGGGTGTATAGAGTGGGTGTAGAGCAGCCTGGGTGTATAGAGTGGGTGTAGAGCAGCCTGGGTGTATAGAGTGGGTGTAGAGCAGCCTGGGTGTATAGAATGGGTGTAGGGCAGCCTGGGTGTATAGAATGGGTGTAGAGCAGCCTGGGTGTATAGAATGGGTGTAGGGCAGCCTGGGTGTATAGAATGGGTGTAGGACAGCCTGGGTGTATAGAGTGGGTGTAGAGCAGCCTGGGTGTATAGAGTGGGTGTAGAGCAGCCTGGGTGTATAGAGTGGGTGTAGAGCAGCCTGGGTGTATAGAGTGGGTGTAGGGCAGCCTGGGTGTATAGAGTGGGTGTAGGGCAGCCTGGGTGTATAGAGTGGGTGTAGGGCAGCCTGGGTGTATAGAGTGGGTGTAGGACAGCCTGGGTGTATAGAGTGGGTGTAGAGCAGCCTGGGTGTATAGAGTGGGTGTAGGGCGGCCTGGGTGTATAGAATGGGTGTAGGGCAGCCTGGGTGTATAGAATGGGTGTAGGACAGCCTGGGTGTATAGAGTGGGTGTAGGGCAGCCTGGGTGTATAGAGTGGGTGTAGGGCAGCCTGGGTGTATAGAGTGGGTGTAGGGCAGCCTGGGTGTATAGAGTGGGTGTAGGACAGCCTGGGTGTATAGAGTGGGTGTAGGGCAGCCTGGGTGTATAGAGTGGGTGTAGGGCAGCCTGGGTGTATAGAATGGGTGTAGGGCAGCCTGGGTGTATAGAGTGGGTGTAGGGCAGCCTGGGTGTATAGAATGGGTGTAGGGCAGCCTGGGTGTATAGAGTGGGTGTAGGGCAGCCTGGGTGTATAGAGTGGGTGTAGGGCAGCCTGGGTGTATAGAGTGGGTGTAGGGCAGCCTGGGTGTATAGAGTGGGTGTAGGGCAGCCTGGGTGTATAGAATGGGTGTAGGGCAGCCTGGGTGTATAGAGTGGGTGTAGGGCAGCCTGGGTGTATAGAATGGGTGTAGGGCAGCCTGGGTGTATAGAGTGGGTGTAGGGCAGCCTGGGTGTATAGAGTGGGTGTAGGACAGCCTGGGTGTATAGAGTGGGTGTAGGACAGCCTGGGTGTATAGAGTGGGTGTAGGGCAGCCTGGGTGTATAGAGTGGGTGTAGGGCAGCCTGGGTGTATAGAGTGGGTGTAGGGCAGCCTGGGTGTATAGAGTGGGTGTAGGGCAGCCTGGGTGTATAGAGTGGGTGTAGGGCAGCCTGGGTGTATAGAGTGGGTGTAGGGCAGCCTGGGTGTATAGAATGGGTGTAGGGCAGCCTGGGTGTATAGAGTGGGTGTAGGGCAGCCTGGGTGTATAGAGTGGGTGTAGGGCAGCCTGGGTGTATAGAGTGGGTGTAGGGCAGCCTGGGTGTATAGAATGGGTGTAGGGCGGCCTGGGTGTATAGAATGGGTGTAGGGCAGCCTGGGTGTATAGAATGGGTGTAGGGCAGCCTGGGTGTATAGAGTGGGTGTAGGGCAGCCTGGGTGTATAGAGTGGGTGTAGGACAGCCTGGGTGTATAGAGTGGGTGTAGGACAGCCTGGGTGTATAGAGTGGGTGTAGGGCAGCCTGGGTGTATAGAGTGGGTGTAGGGCAGCCTGGGTGTATAGAGTGGGTGTAGAGCAGCCTGGGTGTATAGAGTGGGTGTAGAGCAGCCTGGGTGTATAGATTGGGTGTAGGGCAGCCTGGGTGTATAGAGTGGGTGTAGGGCAGCCTGGGTGTATAGAATGGGTGTAGGGCAGCCTGGGTGTATAGAGTGGGTGTAGGGCAGCCTGGGTGTATAGAATGGGTGTAGGGCAGCCTGGGTGTATAGAGTGGGTGTAGAGCAGCCTGGGTGTATAGAATGGGTGTAGGGCAGCCTGGGTGTATAGAGTGGGTGTAGAGCAGCCTGGGTGTATAGAGTGGGTGTAGAGCAGCCTGGGTGTATAGAGTGGGTGTAGAGCAGCCTGGGTGTATAGAATGGGTGTAGGGCAGCCTGGGTGTATAGAATGGGTGTAGAGCAGCCTGGGTGTATAGAATGGGTGTAGGACAGCCTGGGTGTATAGAGTGGGTGTAGGACAGCCTGGGTGTATAGAGTGGGTGTAGAGCAGCCTGGGTGTATAGAGTGGGTGTAGGGCAGCCTGGGTGTATAGAGTGGGTGTAGGGCAGCCTGGGTGTATAGAGTGGGTGTAGGGCAGCCTGGGTGTATAGAATGGGTGTAGAGCAGCCTGGGTGTATAGAGTGGGTGTAGGGCAGCCTGGGTGTATAGAATGGGTGTAGGGCAGCCTGGGTGTATAGAGTGGGTGTAGGGCAGCCTGGGTGTATAGAATGGGTGTAGGGCGGCCTGGGTGTATAGAATGGGTGTAGGGCAGCCTGGGTGTATAGAATGGGTGTAGGGCAGCCTGGGTGTATAGAGTGGGTGTAGGGCAGCCTGGGTGTATAGAGTGGGTGTAGGACAGCCTGGGTGTATAGAGTGGGTGTAGAGCAGCCTGGGTGTATAGAATGGGTGTAGGGCAGCCTGGGTGTATAGAGTGGGTGTAGAGCAGCCTGGGTGTATAGAGTGGGTGTAGAGCAGCCTGGGTGTATAGAGTGGGTGTAGAGCAGCCTGGGTGTATAGAATGGGTGTAGGGCAGCCTGGGTGTATAGAATGGGTGTAGAGCAGCCTGGGTGTATAGAATGGGTGTAGGACAGCCTGGGTGTATAGAGTGGGTGTAGGACAGCCTGGGTGTATAGAGTGGGTGTAGAGCAGCCTGGGTGTATAGAGTGGGTGTAGGGCAGCCTGGGTGTATAGAGTGGGTGTAGGGCAGCCTGGGTGTATAGAGTGGGTGTAGGGCAGCCTGGGTGTATAGAATGGGTGTAGAGCAGCCTGGGTGTATAGAGTGGGTGTAGGGCAGCCTGGGTGTATAGAGTGGGTGTAGGGCAGCCTGGGTGTATAGAGTGGGTGTAGGGCGGCCTGGGTGTATAGAATGGGTGTAGGGCGGCCTGGGTGTATAGAATGGGTGTAGGGCAGCCTGGGTGTATAGAATGGGTGTAGGGCAGCCTGGGTGTATAGAGTGGGTGTAGGGCAGCCTGGGTGTATAGAGTGGGTGTAGGGCAGCCTGGGTGTATAGAGTGGGTGTAGGGCAGCCTGGGTGTATAGAGTGGGTGTAGGGCAGCCTGGGTGTATAGAATGGGTGTAGGGCAGCCTGGGTGTATAGAGTGGGTGTAGGGCAGCCTGGGTGTATAGAGTGGGTGTAGGGCAGCCTGGGTGTATAGAGTGGGTGTAGGGCAGCCTGGGTGTATAGAGTGGGTGTAGGGCAGCCTGGGTGTATAGAATGGGTGTAGGGCGGCCTGGGTGTATAGAATGGGTGTAGGGCAGCCTGGGTGTATAGAATGGGTGTAGGGCAGCCTGGGTGTATAGAGTGGGTGTAGGGCAGCCTGGGAGTATAGAGTGGGTGTAGGACAGCCTGGGTGTATAGAGTGGGTGTAGGACAGCCTGGGTGTATAGAGTGGGTGTAGGGCAGCCTGGGTGTATAGAGTGGGTGTAGGGCAGCCTGGGTGTATAGAGTGGGTGTAGGGCAGCCTGGGTGTATAGAGTGGGTGTAGGGCAGCCTGGGTGTATAGAGTGGGTGTAGGGCAGCCTGGGTGTATAGAATGGGTGTAGGGCAGCCTGGGTGTATAGAGTGGGTGTAGGGCAGCCTGGGTGTATAGAGTGGGTGTAGAGCAGCCTGGGTGTATAGAGTGGGTGTAGAGCAGCCTGGGTGTATAGAATGGGTGTAGGGCAGCCTGGGTGTATAGAATGGGTGTAGGGCAGCCTGGGTGTATAGAGTGGGTGTAGGGCAGCCTGGGTGTATAGAGTGGGTGTAGAGCAGCCTGGGTGTATAGAGTGGGTGTAGAGCAGCCTGGGTGTATAGATTGGGTGTAGGGCAGCCTGGGTGTATAGAGTGGGTGTAGGGCAGCCTGGGTGTATAGAATGGGTGTAGGGCAGCCTGGGTGTATAGAGTGGGTGTAGAGCAGCCTGGGTGTATAGAATGGGTGTAGGGCAGCCTGGGTGTATAGAGTGGGTGTAGAGCAGCCTGGGTGTATAGAGTGGGTGTAGGGCAGCCTGGGTGTATAGAGTGGGTGTAGAGCAGCCTGGGTGTATAGAATGGGTGTAGAGCAGCCTGGGTGTATAGAGTGGGTGTAGAGCAGCCTGGGTGTATAGAATGGGTGTAGGGCAGCCTGGGTGTATAGAATGGGTGTAGAGCAGCCTGGGTGTATAGAATGGGTGTAGGGCAGCCTGGGTGTATAGAATGGGTGTAGGACAGCCTGGGTGTATAGAGTGGGTGTAGAGCAGCCTGGGTGTATAGAGTGGGTGTAGAGCAGCCTGGGTGTATAGAGTGGGTGTAGAGCAGCCTGGGTGTATAGAGTGGGTGTAGGGCAGCCTGGGTGTAGGGCAGCCTGGGTGTATAGAGTGGGTGTAGGGCAGCCTGGGTGTATAGAATGGGTGTAGAGCAGCCTGGGTGTATAGAGTGGGTGTAGGGCAGCCTGGGTGTATAGAATGGGTGTAGGGCAGCCTGGGTGTATAGAGTGGGTGTAGGGCAGCCTGGGTGTATAGAATGGGTGTAGGGCAGCCTGGGTGTATAGAGTGGGTGTAGAGCAGCCTGGGTGTATAGAGTGGGTGTAGAGCAGCCTGGGTGTATAGATTGGGTGTAGGGCAGCCTGGGTGTATAGAGTGGGTGTAGGGCAGCCTGGGTGTATAGAGTGGGTGTAGGGCAGCCTGGGTGTATAGAATGGGTGTAGGGCAGCCTGGGTGTATAGAGTGGGTGTAGAGCAGCCTGGGTGTATAGAATGGGTGTAGGGCAGCCTGGGTGTATAGAATGGGTGTAGAGCAGCCTGGGTGTATAGAATGGGTGTAGGACAGCCTGGGTGTATAGAGTGGGTGTAGGACAGCCTGGGTGTATAGAGTGGGTGTAGAGCAGCCTGGGTGTATAGAGTGGGTGTAGGGCAGCCTGGGTGTATAGAGTGGGTGTAGGGCAGCCTGGGTGTATAGAGTGGGTGTAGGGCAGCCTGGGTGTATAGAATGGGTGTAGAGCAGCCTGGGTGTATAGAGTGGGTGTAGGGCAGCCTGGGTGTATAGAATGGGTGTAGAGCAGCCTGGGTGTATAGAGTGGGTGTAGGGCAGCCTGGGTGTATAGAATGGGTGTAGGGCGGCCTGGGTGTATAGAATGGGTGTAGGGCAGCCTGGGTGTATAGAATGGGTGTAGGGCAGCCTGGGTGTATAGAGTGGGTGTAGGGCAGCCTGGGTGTATAGAGTGGGTGTAGGACAGCCTGGGTGTATAGAGTGGGTGTAGGACAGCCTGGGTGTATAGAGTGGGTGTAGGGCAGCCTGGGTGTATAGAGTGGGTGTAGGGCAGCCTGGGTGTATAGAGTGGGTGTAGGGCAGCCTGGGTGTATAGAGTGGGTGTAGGGCAGCCTGGGTGTATAGAGTGGGTGTAGGGCAGCCTGGGTGTATAGAATGGGTGTAGGGCAGCCTGGGTGTATAGAGTGGGTGTAGGGCAGCCTGGGTGTATATAGTGGGTGTAGGGCAGCCTGGGTGTATAGAGTGGGTGTAGGGCAGCCTGGGTGTATAGAATGGGTGTAGGGCGGCCTGGGTGTATAGAATGGGTGTAGGGCAGCCTGGGTGTATAGAATGGGTGTAGGGCAGCCTGGGTGTATAGAGTGGGTGTAGGGCAGCCTGGGTGTATAGAGTGGGTGTAGGACAGCCTGGGTGTATAGAGTGGGTGTAGGACAGCCTGGGTGTATAGAGTGGGTGTAGGGCAGCCTGGGTGTATAGAGTGGGTGTAGGGCAGCCTGGGTGTATAGAGTGGGTGTAGGGCAGCCTGGGTGTATAGAGTGGGTGTAGGGCAGCCTGGGTGTATAGAGTGGGTGTAGGGCAGCCTGGGTGTATAGAGTGGGTGTAGGGCAGCCTGGGTGTATAGAATGGGTGTAGGGCAGCCTGGGTGTATAGAGTGGGTGTAGGGCAGCCTGGGTGTATAGAGTGGGTGTAGAGCAGCCTGGGTGTATAGAGTGGGTGTAGAGCAGCCTGGGTGTATAGAATGGGTGTAGGGCAGCCTGGGTGTATAGAATGGGTGTAGGGCAGCCTGGGTGTATAGAGTGGGTGTAGGGCAGCCTGGGTGTATAGAGTGGGTGTAGAGCAGCCTGGGTGTATAGAGTGGGTGTAGAGCAGCCTGGGTGTATAGATTGGGTGTAGGGCAGCCTGGGTGTATAGAGTGGGTGTAGGGCAGCCTGGGTGTATAGAATGGGTGTAGGGCAGCCTGGGTGTATAGAGTGGGTGTAGAGCAGCCTGGGTGTATATAATGGGTGTAGGGCAGCCTGGGTGTATAGAGTGGGTGTAGAGCAGCCTGGGTGTATAGAGTGGGTGTAGAGCAGCCTGGGTGTATAGAGTGGGTGTAGAGCAGCCTGGGTGTATAGAATGGGTGTAGGGCAGCCTGGGTGTATAGAATGGGTGTAGAGCAGCCTGGGTGTATAGAATGGGTGTAGGGCAGCCTGGGTGTATAGAATGGGTGTAGGACAGCCTGGGTGTATAGAGTGGGTGTAGAGCAGCCTGGGTGTATAGAGTGGGTGTAGAGCAGCCTGGGTGTATAGAGTGGGTGTAGAGCAGCCTGGGTGTATAGAGTGGGTGTAGGGCAGCCTGGGTGTATAGAGTGGGTGTAGGGCAGCCTGGGTGTATAGAGTGGGTGTAGGGCAGCCTGGGTGTATAGAATGGGTGTAGAGCAGCCTGGGTGTATAGAGTGGGTGTAGGGCAGCCTGGGTGTATAGAATGGGTGTAGGGCAGCCTGGGTGTATAGAGTGGGTGTAGGACAGCCTGGGTGTATAGAGTGGGTGTAGAGCAGCCTGGGTGTATAGAGTGGGTGTAGAGCAGCCTGGGTGTATAGAGTGGGTGTAGAGCAGCCTGGGTGTATAGAGTGGGTGTAGGGCAGCCTGGGTGTATAGAGTGGGTGTAGGGCAGCCTGGGTGTATAGAATGGGTGTAGGGCAGCCTGGGTGTATAGAGTGGGTGTAGGGCAGCCTGGGTGTATAGAATGGGTGTAGGGCAGCCTGGGTGTATAGAGTGGGTGTAGGGCAGCCTGGGTGTATAGAATGGGTGTAGGGCGGCCTGGGTGTATAGAATGGGTGTAGGGCAGCCTGGGTGTATAGAATGGGTGTAGGACAGCCTGGGTGTATAGAGTGGGTGTAGGGCAGCCTGGGTGTATAGAGTGGGTGTAGGGCAGCCTGGGTGTATAGAGTGGGTGTAGGGCAGCCTGGGTGTATAGAGTGGGTGTAGGGCAGCCTGCGTGTATAGAGTGGGTGTAGGGCAGCCTGGGTGTATAGAATGGGTGTAGGGCAGCCTGGGTGTATAGAGTGGGTGTAGGGCAGCCTGGGTGTATAGAGTGGGTGTAGGGCAGCCTGGGTGTATAGAATGGGTGTAGGGCAGCCTGGGTGTATAGAGTGGGTGTAGGGCAGCCTGGGTGTATAGAATGGGTGTAGGGCAGCCTGGGTGTATAGAGTGGGTGTAGGGCAGCCTGGGTGTATAGAGTGGGTGTAGGGCAGCCTGGGTGTATAGAGTGGGTGTAGGGCAGCCTGGGTGTATAGAGTGGGTGTAGGGCAGCCTGGGTGTATAGAATGGGTGTAGGGCAGCCTGGGTGTATAGAGTGGGTGTAGGGCAGCCTGGGTGTAGGGCAGCCTGGGTGTATAGAGTGGGTGTAGGGCAGCCTGGGTGTATAGAGTGGGTGTAGGACAGCCTGGGTGTATAGAGTGGGTGTAGGACAGCCTGGGTGTATATAGTGGGTGTAGGGCAGCCTGGGTGTATAGAGTGGGTGTAGGGCAGCCTGGGTGTATAGAGTGGGTGTAGGGCAGCCTGGGTGTATAGAGTGGGTGTAGGGCAGCCTGGGTGTATAGAGTGGGTGTAGGACAGCCTGGGTGTATAGAGTGGGTGTAGAGCAGCCTGGGTGTATAGAGTGGGTGTAGGGCAGCCTGGGTGTATAGAATGGGTGTAGAGCAGCCTGGGTGTATAGAATGGGTGTAGGACAGCCTGGGTGTATAGAGTGGGTGTAGGACAGCCTGGGTGTATAGAGTGGGTGTAGAGCAGCCTGGGTGTATAGAGTGGGTGTAGGGCAGCCTGGGTGTATAGAGTGGGTGTAGGGCAGCCTGGGTGTATAGAGTGGGTGTAGGGCAGCCTGGGTGTATAGAATGGGTGTAGAGCAGCCTGGGTGTATAGAGTGGGTGTAGGGCAGCCTGGGTGTATAGAATGGGTGTAGGGCAGCCTGGGTGTATAGAGTGGGTGTAGGGCAGCCTGGGTGTATAGAATGGGTGTAGGGCAGCCTGGGTGTATAGAGTGGGTGTAGGGCAGCCTGGGTGTATAGAGTGGGTGTAGGGCAGCCTGGGTGTATAGAATGGGTGTAGGGCAGCCTGGGTGTATAGAGTGGGTGTAGGGCGGCCTGGGTGTATAGAATGGGTGTAGGGCAGCCTGGGTGTATAGAATGGGTGTAGGGCAGCCTGGGTGTATAGAGTGGGTGTAGGGCAGCCTGGGTGTATAGAGTGGGTGTAGGACAGCCTGGGTGTATAGAGTGGGTGTAGGACAGCCTGGGTGTATAGAGTGGGTGTAGGGCAGCCTGGGTGTATAGAGTGGGTGTAGGGCAGCCTGGGTGTATAGAGTGGGTGTAGGGCAGCCTGGGTGTATAGAGTGGGTGTAGGGCAGCCTGGGTGTATAGAGTGGGTGTAGGGCAGCCTGGGTGTATAGAATGGGTGTAGGGCAGCCTGGGTGTATAGAGTGGGTGTAGGGCAGCCTGGGTGTATAGAGTGGGTGTAGGGCAGCCTGGGTGTATAGAGTGGGTGTAGGGCAGCCTGGGTGTATAGAGTGGGTGTAGGGCAGCCTGGGTGTATAGAGTGGGTGTAGGGCAGCCTGGGTGTATAGAATGGGTGTAGGGCGGCCTGGGTGTATAGAATGGGTGTAGGGCAGCCTGGGTGTATAGAATGGGTGTACGGCAGCCTGGGTGTATAGAGTGGGTGTAGGGCAGCCTGGGTGTATAGAGTGGGTGTAGGACAGCCTGGGTGTATAGAGTGGGTGTAGGACAGCCTGGGTGTATAGAGTGGGTGTAGGGCAGCCTGGGTGTATAGAGTGGGTGTAGGGCAGCCTGGGTGTATAGAGTGGGTGTAGGGCAGCCTGGGTGTATAGAGTGGGTGTAGGGCAGCCTGGGTGTATAGAGTGGGTGTAGAGCAGCCTGGGTGTATAGAGTGGGTGTAGAGCAGCCTGGGTGTATAGAGTGGGTGTAGAGCAGCCTGGGTGTATAGAATGGGTGTAGGGCAGCCTGGGTGTATAGAATGGGTGTAGGGCAGCCTGGGTGTATAGAGTGGGTGTAGGGCAGCCTGGGTGTATAGAGTGGGTGTAGAGCAGCCTGGGTGTATAGAGTGGGTGTAGAGCAGCCTGGGTGTATAGATTGGGTGTAGGGCAGCCTGGGTGTATAGAGTGGGTGTAGAGCAGCCTGGGTGTATAGAGTGGGTGTAGAGCAGCCTGGGTGTATAGAGTGGGTGTAGAGCAGCCTGGGTGTATAGAATGGGTGTAGGGCAGCCTGGGTGTATAGAATGGGTGTAGGGCAGCCTGGGTGTATAGAGTGGGTGTAGAGCAGCCTGGGTGTATAGAGTGGGTGTAGAGCAGCCTGGGTGTATAGAATGGGTGTAGGGCAGCCTGGGTGTATAGAATGGGTGTAGAGCAGCCTGGGTGTATAGAATGGGTGTAGGACAGCCTGGGTGTATAGAGTGGGTGTAGGACAGCCTGGGTGTATAGAGTGGGTGTAGAGCAGCCTGGGTGTATAGAGTGGGTGTAGGGCAGCCTGGGTGTATAGAGTGGGTGTAGGGCAGCCTGGGTGTATAGAGTGGGTGTAGGGCAGCCTGGGTGTATAGAATGGGTGTAGAGCAGCCTGGGTGTATAGAGTGGGTGTAGGGCAGCCTGGGTGTATAGAATGGGTGTAGGGCAGCCTGGGTGTATAGAGTGGGTGTAGGGCAGCCTGGGTGTATAGAATGGGTGTAGGGCGGCCTGGGTGTATAGAATGGGTGTAGGGCAGCCTGGGTGTATAGAATGGGTGTAGGGCAGCCTGGGTGTATAGAGTGGGTGTAGGGCAGCCTGGGTGTATAGAGTGGGTGTAGGACAGCCTGGGTGTATAGAGTGGGTGTAGGACAGCCTGGGTGTATAGAGTGGGTGTAGGGCAGCCTGGGTGTATAGAGTGGGTGTAGGGCAGCCTGGGTGTATAGAGTGGGTGTAGGGCAGCCTGGGTGTATAGAGTGGGTGTAGGGCAGCCTGGGTGTATAGAGTGGGTGTAGGGCAGCCTGGGTGTATAGAATGGGTGTAGGGCAGCCTGGGTGTATAGAGTGGGTGTAGGGCAGCCTGGGTGTATAGAGTGGGTGTAGGGCAGCCTGGGTGTATAGAGTGGGTGTAGGGCAGCCTGGGTGTATAGAGTGGGTGTAGGGCAGCCTGGGTGTATAGAGTGGGTGTAGGGCAGCCTGGGTGTATAGAATGGGTGTAGGGCGGCCTGGGTGTATAGAATGGGTGTAGGGCAGCCTGGGTGTATAGAATGGGTGTACGGCAGCCTGGGTGTATAGAGTGGGTGTAGGGCAGCCTGGGTGTATAGAGTGGGTGTAGGACAGCCTGGGTGTATAGAGTGGGTGTAGGACAGCCTGGGTGTATAGAGTGGGTGTAGGGCAGCCTGGGTGTATAGAGTGGGTGTAGGGCAGCCTGGGTGTATAGAGTGGGTGTAGGGCAGCCTGGGTGTATAGAGTGGGTGTAGGGCAGCCTGGGTGTATAGAGTGGGTGTAGAGCAGCCTGGGTGTATAGAGTGGGTGTAGAGCAGCCTGGGTGTATAGAGTGGGTGTAGAGCAGCCTGGGTGTATAGAATGGGTGTAGGGCAGCCTGGGTGTATAGAATGGGTGTAGGGCAGCCTGGGTGTATAGAGTGGGTGTAGGGCAGCCTGGGTGTATAGAGTGGGTGTAGAGCAGCCTGGGTGTATAGAGTGGGTGTAGAGCAGCCTGGGTGTATAGATTGGGTGTAGGGCAGCCTGGGTGTATAGAGTGGGTGTAGGGCAGCCTGGGTGTATAGAATGGGTGTAGGGCAGCCTGGGTGTATAGAGTGGGTGTAGAGCAGCCTGGGTGTATAGAGTGGGTGTAGAGCAGCCTGGGTGTATAGAGTGGGTGTAGAGCAGCCTGGGTGTATAGAATGGGTGTAGGGCAGCCTGGGTGTATAGAATGGGTGTAGAGCAGCCTGGGTGTATAGAATGGGTGTAGGGCAGCCTGGGTGTATAGAATGGGTGTAGGACAGCCTGGGTGTATAGAGTGGGTGTAGAGCAGCCTGGGTGTATAGAGTGGGTGTAGAGCAGCCTGGGTGTATAGAGTGGGTGTAGAGCAGCCTGGGTGTATAGAGTGGGTGTAGGGCAGCCTGGGTGTATAGAGTGGGTGTAGGGCAGCCTGGGTGTATAGAGTGGGTGTAGGGCAGCCTGGGTGTATAGAATGGGTGTAGAGCAGCCTGGGTGTATATAGTGGGTGTAGGGCAGCCTGGGTGTATAGAATGGGTGTAGGGCAGCCTGGGTGTATAGAGTGGGTGTAGGACAGCCTGGGTGTATAGAGTGGGTGTAGACCAGCCTGGGTGTATAGAGTGGGTGTAGAGCAGCCTGGGTGTATAGAGTGGGTGTAGAGCAGCCTGGGTGTATAGAGTGGGTGTAGGGCAGCCTGGGTGTATAGAGTGGGTGTAGGGCAGCCTGGGTGTATAGAGTGGGTGTAGGGCAGCCTGGGTGTATAGAATGGGTGTAGAGCAGCCTGGGTGTATAGAGTGGGTGTAGGGCAGCCTGGGTGTATAGAATGGGTGTAGGGCAGCCTGGGTGTATAGAGTGGGTGTAGGGCAGCCTGGGTGTATAGAATGGGTGTAGGGCAGCCTGGGTGTATAGAGTGGGTGTAGGGCAGCCTGGGTGTATAGAATGGGTGTAGGGCGGCCTGGGTGTATAGAATGGGTGTAGGGCAGCCTGGGTGTATAGAATGGGTGTAGGACAGCCTGGGTGTATAGAGTGGGTGTAGGGCAGCCTGGGTGTATAGAGTGGGTGTAGGGCAGCCTGGGTGTATAGAGTGGGTGTAGGACAGCCTGGGTGTATAGAGTGGGTGTAGGGCAGCCTGGGTGTATAGAGTGGGTGTAGGGCAGCCTGGGTGTATAGAGTGGGTGTAGGGCAGCCTGGGTGTATAGAGTGGGTGTAGGGCAGCCTGGGTGTATAGAGTGGGTGTAGGGCAGCCTGGGTGTATAGAGTGGGTGTAGGGCAGCCTGGGTGTATAGAGTGGGTGTAGGGCAGCCTGGGTGTATAGAATGGGTGTAGGGCAGCCTGGGTGTATAGAGTGGGTGTAGGGCAGCCTGGGTGTATAGAATGGGTGTAGGGCAGCCTGGGTGTATAGAGTGGGTGTAGGGCAGCCTGGGTGTATAGAGTGGGTGTAGGGCAGCCTGGGTGTATAGAGTGGGTGTAGGGCAGCCTGGGTGTAGGGCAGCCTGGGTGTATAGAATGGGTGTAGGGCAGCCTGGGTGTATAGAGTGGGTGGAACATGAACGGTAAATTATTTCCCGGGTCTCTCGTTGTCATGAAAGGGGGCGGGACTGCGACGCTCTAGACTCTAGAGAGATCAGGATTACGGCATGTTTTTTTTGTGAGAGTATAAACCTACCCTAGGGGACACATGGGGAGAACATGCAAACTCCACACAGACACTTTCAAGGCCCTTTCACCAACCCCACCTAGGACGGTTACGGGCGCTGGTGACACCCACTGGTGGCGCTCTCTCTCTCTCTCTCTCTCTCTCTCTCTCTCTCTCTCAGCTAAGGGGTCCTTGGGCTGAAAGACGTCGAGGACCACTGCTATGCACACGACACCTATTATAGTCATTATTTGTTGACGACACCATCCCAGTGGCCTCTATATGAGACTGGGAGGCCAGGGCACGACCCCTATAGCTGAGTCCTGACAAAGACCTAACAAAGCCTTATACATACATAGACGCACATTGTGGCCTGACAAACGTCAATAATGCACACAACATTTTAGTCATTGATTATAGCAGGCCTTGTGGAACAAAGCGGAGATCCGGGCACACTCAAAATGTTCAAAAGGAGGAACATTGTATTCAACCGACATGTTTCGACGTATACCGTCTTCATCAGGGCAAAGTGGCCTTGGGGTTAGAGTGTCTATTCAATGCCTGCAAATACGAAAATACTTTTCGCTGTGCTGTACTTGTACTGTACATTGACAATAAATTGAATCTCATCTCTCATCTCATCTCACATATACACACCTTGCCTCATGGACACTCTACAATAGTGTTTACTTTATGGGGGCACGCCTCACAGCTAGAAGGTCCTGGGATTCATTCCCGTCAGGGACGCTGCGGGCCCGGGAGAACAATAACGCGACACGAGGCAGTATCACGCTAAAGGTTCACAAAGTTTATTACACACACAGGAACATCATTATATAGAGCTGGGTCCCAATGACGTGACAACAACATTGAGAAGTTGAGACATGACAACCGCTAACTGCAGCAAGCTGACCTTGCTGTCTGAGATGGCTTCCGTAGCCTAACTATAAAGTATGCTACAGTTCAGGCAGTACACAATACATATCAGGTGTCACGTACAAGTACACAGCCATGGTCGATCAGATTACAACAGTAACTAAAATGTATTTTGGCGGGCCTTGATGCCATCGTAATGACTGTTCTTTACACTTGCTAAAGATCTACAAGCCGATCTGTGAGCTTTTTTTTCAACCTTGGTTGAAAAAAACTAACGTTGTCCTTTTAAGTAAATGTACTTGGTTACTTTCCACCACTGCTTGTTTCCTGAGGAGGCCTTGAGCCTTCCCTACAATAACACTCTTCACTGCACTTTCACGGCAGATTCCAGAAACACCACAATGACTGTTCACCTTGTCGTCGAGGACAGAAAGGAATGGCCGTACATTATATGCCACTTATTTCAATTGTTCATTGTTAGAATAATGATGGCAGCGGTTCCCAACTTTTTTTTCTTCTCCGAGGCCCATTTGAATCTATTGAATTAAGATTCCATCTGACCACTTTAAACGGCAGGCGTTTGGCTGCCCTGCTAAGTGGTCAGGGGTCTTTCTATTTTTCTGTGTCGCAAAGAAAACTACATTTCCTCTTTAAAGGGTTTAAAGACCTAGTGAAATAAAAAAATACACGTTTTTGCCAAAACAATGTATTTTAACTATTTTTATATCAAAAGTCCATAAAAAGGCAATTTGAATTACTTCCTTTGAACGAAAAAGTGATGCGTGATGACTGATGACGTGTCGAGTCCTGCATGAATAAAAATGAAGCTTGATTTCATACACCTGTTTGATTCCCATAGGTGCGTGCGCGTTCATCCAAACACAGCTGTTGTTGATTACAGAACTACTCCGTTTTTAATCTCATTCAAGATGACATCCAGACAGCGTATTACTCGTTTTAAACTTAATCAACATGCTAAAATATGTATCTGAAAACATTATAGGTTAGAAATAAGCCACGTAGCAGCAAACTGGTATAGTCAGCTTGTCTGACAAACTCCATGTGCCGTGCGTGTAGCAGAGCTACCGTCCCATCGCCCGAAGGGATACTACGTTCTGATTGGCTCGAACATCAAAATAAAATGACCGAAATAGCCATTGCACCAGGTCTTTAAAGAAAGGGGGGAAAACAAAGAATACCATGACATTTATATGTTGTTTCATCTGTTAAATTATGACTTGTTATAATTATTATTATTTAGGGGCCCACTTGCCCCAGTGGTCCACATGTCGGTTTACACACACACTCGCTTACTGGACTCACACTAAATCCCCCCTGGGATCAAGTTCCTGTCTTTACACGAATGCACGCACGCACGCACGCACGCATGCACGCACGCACGCACGCACGCATGCATGCACGCACCGCAAGCTTTCCTGCACTGCCTGAGAGAGAGAGGGGGGGGGGGGGGGGAGGGTTTACTGCATGATCTCCTCCTTAGAACATGCTAATCCACTGTATGACGCACGCTTGACGTTCATGCCTCGAATAAAAAGTGGGTGGCTGTCGACGTTAATATATTACGGAAATTAGAGGGGAATATTCAATTTGAAGACCCCGTTGCTTAAAATGACGTCCTCGATGTGCGGCTTTTTTATTTGATTTATTTGAGTACATACATGTATGTAATTTATGCATGGCAGTTCTTTCCAGGGGAACGTGCATGACAGCTAGTTGTCATGCACGGTGAGGATAAGAATCCCCTGAGGGGCTTATATAGTATTTTTTAATTCTCGTTTATTCAGGTCATGTGAAAGCAGGGAATCATATAGGATCAAATTGACATAGTGGTTGTTCAGTTTGACCCACCAGTTTTGGAGATGTGGCTTATATAGAGTAATGTCTTGCGGAAAACAGCGAGTTGAGAAAACAGGCTTGAGTGGTTCACTTCTGTGGACTCTAACATTAACCTATAGCTACATGTTTAAGCATCTATTTCAGCTGTCGATGTCAGCTTTGATATTGATTTCAGACATGCTCTAGTATGCTCTAGTATTTTTGGATAAAAATACTAGAGCATACTAGAGCATGTCTGCTCTATAGTATGCTCTAGTATTCCTCTTCCCCACCGCCAAGTTGCGACGAGGCAAGGCCTCGATTGATTTGGCTGAGAACAGAACGCATACAGCCAATTAAGGCACCCTTTAGAAGATGACCGCACAAAAGAGCAGATCAGGGGAGCTATAGGGCGGAGAAAACTGGAACAAAATCCAAAGAGGAGGACGGGAGAGAGGGATGTAGTTGTCAACATTTCAGAGCAATTTACGGTATACATCGACTGAAAAGCTTGGCTCTTGTGCCCGCCCTCTCCCTCCACCAATGTCTGTCAATCCATGTCTCGTCCGGACCCTTTGCAAACAACAGACAAGCATAATTAATGTGACACGATGTGACGCGCTGTGCATGCAGGGCAGCTATTTTCGTTATAGCCTGACAACAAATCAAATAGGGCCACAGTGTTAAACTGATAACAGCACTGATACTGTAACTGCGCGCACACGTGCGTTCATTTACAGTGGGTCTACTGCACTTTGATTGACGGGTTGACAGCCAGAGGTGCAAGTCTGCTCCAATAAAGGGGAAGTTATTATTGACATCAATAATAGCCTATAGTCTACGCCTTAGGCTAGGCTATTGTTATATATTCCTTTCTTTCTTAAATCTCAAGCTATTTAAACCTTAATGAGCTGTCGAAAAGTGAGGCAATCGACTCGACTGCAACTGCAGAACACCCAGAGACATGCTTACATCCCAGATGATTGGCCACCTGTCAATTAACACATACACACACACACACACACACACTTTCACGCGCTACATGCGCGCGCACACACAAACACACACACACACACACACACACACACGTGCGCACACCCACACGGATGCCTGGCTGCATGTACTTAAACAGTGATACATAATACATACAATATACACAACGAACTTTAAACTTTGAACTTTAAACTTGGCTGGCGGGGTGCATCTCACGAGCCCTGTGCAAGGCTGCGCGCTGTCTTGTTTATATCCTGCTAGACAAGCCACTCTCAACCTTTTTGTTTTTGTTTCAAGGACACTCAGGTTTAATATGCCCCGGACGCCATTTCATAGCGTTTCTTTTTATTATGTTTGCCTTGTAGGGACCACCATGCAGTCTACACTGCAGAGATTGTACAAATGGAACTAAGACATTCAGGGCTTTTCTGTACATTCTCAGAAAGTGTTACAGGAGTGGTTTTCAATCTATTTCACATCAAGGCCCATTCTTTGTGCCACGGACCAACATTTGATGAGATGTAGCGACCCAAGACAAAGACAAACATGTTGTTGCCGTTGGATAAGATGTCTACAATTCCATGCTTTTGGCAAACGTTGACCAAAATAACAATTCTTTCTACATTCTCTAATTGTGTAGACTTGGTGTAAATTAAGTAGTTGCACATGTTTAACAATAATGTAACTCTTGAGAGCATAACATGAGCATTTTACGCTCTCAAGAGTTAAATATCTATAAGGGCCCATTTGGTGTGCGTGCGTGCGTGCGTGCGTGCGACTGTGCGTGCGTGCGTGCGTGTGAGTGCGCATACATGTGTGCAGTAGTTGTCCTGATCCAGATGGCAGGTAGTGCAGGACAGTGGGATTGAATGACTGATTGATTGATTGGTTGATTGGTTGATTGATTGATTGATTGATTCAGTCATTGATTCATTCATTGATTCATTCATTCATTGCTCAATTGAATAGTTTATGAGACCGAAATGTAAAACAGCAACAGAGTTCAATCAAAAACTTGGTCTAGACTCTAAAAAGGACAAAATGTCCTTGCTGCCTTGTGTTGTTTACATTGGGGAGCAGGTTGGTAACAGCATAAAGCAGCCAGAAGTAATGACTCGTTGAGAAACAGAAGCAGCAGGTGATCGAACCACTGCTGACGACCACTGCTACAACACCTGCTCCATCTCCACTCCGAGCACAACGCCGAGCGTGAAATGACTTGTCTTTGTATAGTACTACGGGACCTCTTCTCCACTATACAGTCCCTCCCCTGATGTTTTAGCCTAGTTATTATTTGCTGACAAAATTGCCAAATTGTGGGGGGTGGTCATCATAATGACCACATAATGACACACGCTGTATAACAGACCTCTGCCTAATCAAACCCTCTGAGCACCAGCTGCACGCGGCTGCGCCCCACTTGATTTGCTGCCGTTCCCAACATGACAGCCATGTACACACGCACAAACTATAGTGACACACAATGTCATTTACAGCTAAACATTGCTCTCAAAAATGTTATTGAAAACATTTGAGCGAGAAATAGACGAAGCAGGACCCGAAAATGGATTCTATTCAACTCACTTCCTTGTTTTCCGACAGTGCTGCACTGCAGCTGCAGCGCAAACTTGTAGTTTTTGTTGTGTTTTGGGTCAATGTATTAATTTATGTTAGGTAGCCATGTAATAAGCGGGATAATATCTGGCTAGGTGGTCATTGTCGGGATATAATTCACCTTCAGGGAGTTTAACCACCAAGGCGAAGGTGGTTAAACTCCCTGTCGGTGAATTATCTCCCGACAATGGCCACCTAGCCAGATATTATCCCTTACTTGGCCGCCAACCCTCATCTGAAAATATGTAGTTCCAGGGACCACCCAGATTGCAAAGATTTGGGTTAAAAACGTTCCCTCTGAAAGAATATATATAATCAATGATTTGCGCCACATTGTCACGATTTAAAACAAAATAGCAGATCTACAAGCTCGTAGTGCAGCACTCGGTGCCGCGCTATGAGCTTGTAGATCTGCTATTTTGTTTTAAATAGCTAAAGATTAACATGATGCTAATAAAACACCAAAAGGGGTTCCCGTGACCATCTTGAATGGGTTAAACTTTAACCCATTCAAGACGGTTAAAGTCACGAGACATAGGCTACACATAATGTCTGGGTCACAGGATTAACGTGGCAGGTGAGGTGGACATCAGGTCGATGAAATCCTTTCTGTACTCCAGCAGACTTGATTCAATACACGCGTCGCGTGAAACTGGAGACAGTCCGAGTAATGGCATTGGCCACGGTACAACACCTATTCTCCAATGTGCATGTTCCACTGTACGTGATTTGACTGTTAGTGAGACAATCGCACGCACGCACGCACGCACGCACGCACGCACGCACGCACGCACGCACGCACGCACGCACGCACGCACGCACGCACGCACACACACACACACACACACACACACACACACACACACACACACACACACACACACACACACACACACACACACACACACCTGGGGCAGTGGTTTTCAGTCTTTTTCATATCAAGGTGAATTAGCCCTTCACTAAGTCCCTCCCCAACCCATCCTTGTCCAATAGTCACGTTAGCAGCAAACTTGTTAACTGTGGACGGCGCCATGAAGTATTACACTTGTTTACAATAGGGCCCACCATGTTCAATTCATCATAACAATTAGAGTCGTACAAATATATTCTTCTAGCAAAAAACAGGAAATCATCAAAAGGGGGTGCGTGGGGGATTCATGTTTTTACGGGGGCCAGTTTCAAATTCACTCTTTGTCAAGTCTGGCTGTGCCCCTCTTCGCGCCCATTAGTTGCCGTTTCGTGGTTGGACAAAAATCCTCTCTCTCCTTCCACTATACCATTGAAATAACATGTTTTTCAGTTGCTTCATATTGATATTCTGTGCACTCAATTATTATTTTAAACTTGGTGTCAGTAAAAAAAGGAACATCACAGGTGCAGCATGGTGACCGCAGGGCATATCATGTTTGTTTGCCACACTTCAGCAGAGTCCCAGGTGTTCGCTGCTGTCCCTCCATGTCCCTGTTCGGGCTCCAAATGTGACAGACTAGTCACTACCCAGGGCAAGGAAGGACACAACACAGGGCAGCTTCCTTACGTTTGTAGCTTTATTCCTTCATGTTCAGGGAATTATACACGATAATATCACATTACACAGGAGAGGCGATCTCTCCACTGTCCGGACAGAGGCTATCTCTTGAGTGTTTGTGGAGATGACTGATTTATCCTGTTGTGCCTTGATCAAGTCCATGATGCACAACAGGTGCGCAGCCACACCCAGCTCTGAGTCCAGTTCTAGTTTGACTCAGGCCAGGTGTGACTGCTTAAATCAGTCATCCTCCATCTCACAAAGACGTTTTAGCAAATCCAACATAAACAAGGCGAGAAGGAACCAGGGCGGAACAAGGCAGAAAGAGCCTGCTGGTTAGTCAGCCAGGAACCAATCAGAAGTCTGACAAAGGGTGAATTGCAGCCGTCCGACGAATAACCGAGGTCACCTCCTCATGGGGGGGCGCAGCAACAAAGGCAGCGGCCACAATGGGCCTGAGTTGAGGCCGCGAGGAGAAGACTGCATGCCTCCCTGCAGTGGACCATTCTGGGTCTCACTTCTGTGTCCAAAAAATGTCAATGAGTGCTTTGGTATTGCCTTAACTTTGAAAGCGAGATTGCAGTTTGTTTTGGGGGTTTTTTTTACCATCCAAAACGTATTCACCTTTTTCATATGGCCCATAAGTCTTTGCGTTTGTGTGTGCATGAGTTCCTCTTAAGACCTGGAGGCGTGATCAATGCCATTTGGCTATTCTGAGTGTCCAAAGAGCATTGACCACGCCTCCAGGTTAAGACACGCAAAATACAGCCCTCAGAGTTAAAATAACATTGATTTTACAATATAAATTGGGGGTTCCAGAGATAGAAATGCCATTAAATTGGGGTCCGTAGACTAATGCATGTCAAACTGGGAGGGGCCTTGAAATTAAACGGGTTGAGAATCACTGCTAGAGCCGTAAACATCTTCTCTTATGGGGGTCCCTGGCATATCTTTTCAAATGGGGGTCCGCGGGCTAATTAGTGTCAATGTAGGGGTCCTTGACATGAAAAAGTCTGGGAATTGTTTGGAAAGTGTGGGGATTGCATTGTGGCTGTGAGCTGGACCCTTGTTGATTTCAATCAATCAAGTCACCTTAGTTCCAAGGGGCAGATGCCAAAAAAATGTTTTACATTTTTTTTATTATAATTTGTTAGGGGCATGTCATGTGATCTACCTGCACAGCCTTTGTGATCTACTGGTAACTAAAGAGTAGCCATTCAGGTACAGTACGAGTTGAAGCATCATAAAATGCCAAGAGCAAAGTGAGCAAAGTGCTAGGTGCTAAAAAAAACATCATCCTCATCGTCATCATCATCACTTTTCCTTTTTTCTTTTAACCTTCTTTCGGCAGCCATTAGCTGCTCGGATCGAGGCAGGGACAAATTAAGCAATAAGCCACGAGAGGTCTCAGGTTACCGGGTATTTTACAATGGCTGGGGGCGTAGGCAGGTTTTAGAAGGAGAATTTGTACCTGTCTTTTTGTTGGGGACACACAAGTGGAGAAGAGACTAGTATGCACATTGTTATGTACCTGGCCTAGGGGGTGCCACGATACACAACAAAAACCAGGGGAGACGCAGTTTACCAAAGAAATATAATTTATTGATTAACCAAAAATAAGTAAATGTAAGGAATCAATCATGAATAAACAGATGAAGTGTGGAGATCAGTATTCAGGGGTGTAGTGCGTGTATGCATGAGTGAAATGTATGTGTGTGCGTGTTGTATGTATTAACAGAAATGTTGAAGAGTGTGCATGATGGAAAAGGTGCAGGAGGCAAATGAAAAGAACAGAACTGGGGAAGGACTGGGGAAGCAGGCATTTATAGGGCGTCGACACCCGGGCCCAGGTGCGAGCCACTTAAGCTGATCATCATGATTAGGCTCTGCTCCCCAATCCTATTGGATAGAGGACAGAAATTATCAGGGGCAAAGCAACTACACACAACCACATACATAAGTGAAGTAGTCCTTGTGAAGTTGCCCGAGGGCCAAGGCTCCAAAAACAGTCAGCGATGCTTTTTGGTGTATTTTATTTCTCCAAAACTCCAGCTCCAGTGCAGATATTCACAAAGGAAACATATCAAACTGCAAAAATAATACCGGCCAAAAATACAAAATAAAGAACTCAAAATACTTAACGCATAACTTAGGATAAAGGAAAAATAACCAAACTGAACTAGGCTATGCCCATGACATGGGCCCTAGCAGCTCTCTCACTGGGCTGTCAGCATGATGCCTGCCTGAGCATAACTGACTAGCTTCTTCTTCTTCTTGTGGGGTTTATTGGCGGTTGGCAAACATAACTGTGCATTACCGCCACCTACTGGTGTCTGCATTTCTCCTACTTCTTGGATTCCTGAGTTACCTTACAAACAGCCTATATTCTACCGATCAGATTGGTTTCTCTCAGATACTCAAAAATGTGCCTATAGCACCTGTCTCCTGACACTTTCCTTAAAATGTTCACTAAGTCGTACCTTTCTTTCATTTCTGCTAAATTCTCCCTTAACTGTCTTCTTTCTCCTTCATATGCCCTACACATCATCATTACATAACTGACTAGCTCTGCCTGCAGTCTCCCCTTTATAGGGGAGGATCCTACCACCCACAGAGAAGCAATTAACCATGCACAGCTTATCTACAAGCTCACAGATATCAGCTGAACATTAATAAGTAACCCCCTACATAGATGTTCTATTTTAGATTAATCATCACATGGGGTTACATTAATTTCCCCAGATTGTGAAACACCCCTACTCCTCAACAGTACTTGGCACCTTCCCCCCCCTTCTTAAACTGAATGGCTGAGCCCTGCTCTAGTTCAGCAGCTCAGATTCAGACAGAAGAGTGGCAGCACTGGAGAGGCCATACAAACACTGAGCTAACCACAGGTTACAATAAACTGAATGTGTCATTTCATTTGTACATCCTTATGAAACCTGAATAAATTGTGAATACATTCATCAACAGTATTGACATTATATGATAGGACCTGTCTGCCCCACTACCCACAGTCTGTGGGGTGTGTGCGCGCGTGCAATGTCCTTAATCAGTGTGTGTGTGTATAGGGCACGGGCTGCCCCGTGACAGTCCTACTAAGCAACTATATTCATACACACACACACACACACACACACACACACACACACACACACACACAACATAGGGAACCGTCACAACATGCATCACTTTTCCACCGGGGCATCCCCCCCCCCCCTCATCTATAGCATAATGGCATAATGGAGCGTTGTTTGGAAGCACTCAACGGTCCAGCGTGTGCACCCGCTTCTAAATTGCACATATTATGTGCAATTTAGAAGTGGGGGGCACGCTATGGCCCGCTGAGTGCCACATTGTGTACGCGCCACATAATGCAGGAGGCAGCAAGACGTTGCGTTATTGAAAACTATATAGCGCTTCCAAATTCTGACACTTAATAATTGCACTGCGTGGAATGTCTTAACCCATTTGAGACCTGATGACGATTCTACAAAATGTCTTCTAAATCATGACGGTTTTCTGAAGAACCCTGTGTTTCTGTATCAGTGGTTCTCAATCATTTTCATGTCACGGACCCCAGGCCCCAGTAGTATCTGTATTTGGCCGCGGACCCCCATCTGAAAATGTGTTTTTTTTCCAGGGCTTTTTTTGTGGCTTATATAAATAACACAGCGGGGTACTGTACACAGCGGTTGTGGCTTATATAAACAGCACAGCGGGGTACTGTACACAGCGGTTGTGGCTTATATAAACAGCACAGAGGGGTACTGTACACAGCGGTTGTGGCTTATATAAACAGCACAGAGGGGTACTGTACACAGCGGTTGTGGCTTATATATAAACAGCACAGCGGGGTACTGTACACAGCGGTTGTGGCTTATATAAACAGCACAGAGGGGTACTGTACACAGCGGTTGTGGCTTATATAAACAGCACAGCGGGGTACTGTACACAGCGGTTGTGGCTTATATAAACAGCACAGAGGGGTACTGTACACAGCGGTTGTGGCTTATATATAAACAGCACAGAGGGGTACTGTACACAGCGGTTGTGGCTTATATAAACAGCACAGAGGGGTACTGTACACAGCGGTTGTGGCTTATATATAAACAGCACAGCGGGGTACTGTACACAGCGGTTGTGGCTTATATATAAACAGCACAGCGGGGTACTGTACACAGCGGTTGTGGCTTATATAAACAGCACAGAGGGGTACTGTACACAGCGGTTGTGGCTTATATAAACAGCACAGCGGGGTACTGTACACAGCAGTTGTGGCTTATATAAACAGCACAGCGGGGTACTGTACACAGCGGTTGTGGCTTATATAAACAGCACAGCGGGGTACTGTACACAGCGGTTGTGGCTTATATAAACAGCACAGCGGGGTACTGTACACAGCGGTTGTGGCTTATATAAACAGCACAGCGGGGTACTGTACACAGCGGTTGTGGCTTATATAAACAGCACAGCGGGGTACTGTACACAGCGGTTGTGGCTTATATAAACAGCACAGAGGGGTACTGTACACAGCGGTTGTGGCTTATATAAACAGCACAGCGGGGTACTGTACACAGCAGTTGTGGCTTATATAAACAGCACAGCGGGGTACTGTACACAGCGGTTGTGGCTTATATAAACAGCACAGCGGGGTACTGTACACAGCGGTTGTGGCTTATATAAACAGCACAGCGGGGTACTGTACACAGCGGTTGTGGCTTATATAAACAGCACAGCGGGGTACTGTACACAGCGGTTGTGGCTTATATAAACAGCACAGCGGGGTACTGTACACAGCGGTTGTGGCTTATATAAACAGCACAGAGGGGTACTGTACACAGCGGTTGTGGCTTATATAAACAGCACAGCGGGGTACTGTACACAGCGGTTGTGGCTTATATAAACAGCACAGAGGGGTACTGTACACAGCGGTTGTGGCTTATATAAACAGCACAGCGGGGTACTGTACACAGCGGTTGTGGCTTATATAAACAGCACAGCGGCACGGGTGGGTGGCCGTGTGCCACCCCCTTGCCTCTGGGCCACCCTGCACGCATGTTGCGTTATCTGCCTATAGCGCTATAGTAACGCCTCTGCTTCCAGTCTAAGAGACCTCCCAACAGATCTGCCACATCAAAATGCACGGCAATGTCTACACGTGAACGTTGGACCTATATCGACGAAACTTTCCTTATATGTGACTTTTATTTTTATTTTATGAGCCAATGAAAGTTGCAGATTTATGAACCCACCAATATGTGGTGGGTGAATTTGAGAGAAAGGGAGAGGGCATGAACTCATGGTGAGCGCACACAGTAATTAAAGACACTAGTTGATTACACCCCCTGATCACCACCTCAGGTGTGTTTATAGGGGCAGGGCGTAGTGACACGTTCGGTAGGATTTTGGCTTATTTGGGAGCCATTTTTCTGCCTACATGTAGGCTAGTATAGGACGCTAGGCTACTTGGCTGCGAGTGTTAGGGTCTGTCTCTCCACAGACCATGTCAGCCCTGGCCACTCCCACTTCCCCTTACACTCTGCAGTCCCATTCACTCACCTGTCTCCAACTCCCTCGTCATTCCACCTGTGAACAATTCTTCAATCAACCCTCCCCCTATAAAACTGGACTCGATCATTGCAAACATTCAGTTGTCAGTTCATAGTCTGTTGTTGCCGATGCATGTTCTTGTTCCTCTGTTTGACTATTGATTCCTGATTCCTGTGTTCCACTGAAGTGTGTTATTTTCCTGATTCCTGCGTTCCAAAGTTGGTGTGGAGGATGCCATCATCTACATGCTGCAGAGGGCCTACGTACATCTGGAGAAAAAGGGGAGCACGGTGAGGATCATGTTCTTTGATTTCTCCAGTGCGTTCAACACCATCCGGCCCCCCCTGCTTGCTGAGAAGCTTGCCTCTATGCATGTGGACCACAACCTGGTGGATTGGATTACAGACTATCTCACCCTGAGACCACAGTATGTGCGGCTACAAGGCTGCCAGTCAGAGGTGGTGATGGGAAGCACTGGAGTACCCCAGGGAACCGTGCTGTCACCTTTCCTGTTCACAATTTACACCTCCGACTTCAGCTTCAACTCGCCAACATGCCACCTCCAGAAGTTCTCTGATGACTCCTCCATTGTGGGCTGCATCACTGAGGACAATGACGGGGAGTACAGGAGTGTGGTGGAGAACTTCATCGGCTGGGCAGAACAGAACCACCTGCTGTTGAACATCAAGAAAACCAAAGAGCTGGTGTCCGACGCCAGGCGGAGCAAGAGGACCCCAGTACCCATCACCATCCAGGGAGAGGAGGTAGAGATTGTGGACTCCTACAAGTTTCTGGGTGTCCACCTGAACAAGGACCTGGACTGGAGAGACAACACAGAGGCTGTCTACAAGAAGGGACAGAGCAGACTGTACCTCCTGAGGAGGCTCAAGTCCTTTGGGGTGTGTAGCAGACTACTGGTGATGTTCTACCATGCAGTCTGTTGTGGCCAGCGTGCTCTTCTGTGGTATGCTGGGGAGGGGGCATCAAGGCCGGTGAGCTCAACAGGCTCAATAAAATTATAAAGAAGGCCAGCTCTGTTGTTGGCCTCCGAATGGAGAGCCTGCAGTCAGTCGCGGAGAGGAGGATCGGGGTTAAACTGGACTCCATGCGGGCAAATCCCTCCCACCCCTTCAATGAGGTGCTGCGGGATAGGACGAGCACCTTCAGCCGTAGGCTCACACTCCCCCTGATGCACACGGAACGCTACAGACTCTCTTTCATGCCAACTGCCATCAGACTTTTTAATGCAAAGGCATAAGAACTGCCCCCCCCCCCCCCAAAATGGCATATGGTCCTTGGTTGTCTGGTCTTGTGTGATATGTCATTTGTGTCTGTTCTGTGTTGCTCTGTCTGTCCAGTAGTTTTTAGCTTTTTAGTTTCTATGCACTTTATGCTGTTGTAACACTTCAATTTCCCCTCTGGGATTAATAAAGTATATCTCATCTCATCTCATCATCTCATCTGCTCCAGTGTATTTTTGCCTTGATGATTTCCGGAGTTCTACTTCAGTGTGAAACTTTGCCTTATTTTCTTCATTAAATACTTTAAAATCTGCCCTTGTTTTCTGTGACTCTGCTTATGGGTTCAACGAGTCTCTAGTTTGCTTGTCAGTGACGCTGGTGTGTACACTGTCACTGCAGTACACCATTGTCCCATCTCTCTTATCTTTGACTCTTCTACACTCTATGGCTCTGGATGGACGGCGATATTATTAGTATTCGACGTCAGAAAATGTCTGGGTGTTCTGATCTGATAGCTGCCTCCCCTCCCCTCATGTCCCCTCAATGTTTACATCTTACTTGACGAGAAGACATGTGGACATATCCTTATGGAACCAGGGAGAGGAAATACCACGAGAGTGACGAGAGTGACGAGTGTCAAACAGTCAATGTGTTCTCTCCGCAGTATACATAAATAAGCTGTCTGTATGCGATCTGGCCATTATTATTTTGATTACACTTGCTCGTTTGAGGACAGGTAGAGAGCAGACATGCATATTGTGTTTGGGAATGTTGCTGAAGGTTATGTTATTTTGTCAGCTGACGCCCAAATCAAAGAAACCATACCATTGATATCTCCGACAGTCAACGCACTGCGAGGCTACAATGGAAGCATAATTCTGACGGCTCGCGGTGGAATGGGCAAGTTAGGGTATCACGTTTATGTTATTTTTTCATCTGACACCCAAACCATACAGTGTTTATTTAATTATTTGATATCTACAATGGTATAATGTCTCCACAGTGAGGCTGTCAAATGTAGCCTATAGCAGCCTACTCGCTAGTAGGCTATAGTAGTAGCCTGCTAGGCTAACTAGTAACTAGCCTACTGGTAGGCAGGAAAATTACAACCAGAATGACCCGTTCTGAGCGAAACTCCTCCCTACACTCTGGACCTATATGACAAGAAGCACCCCTAGGGCAGAGTTTCCCAAACTTGTTCATGTCAAGGACCCCCGAATTGACACGAATGAGCTTGCGGACCCCATTTGAAAAAAATATATAAGAGAAGATGTTTATGGCTAATTTCAAGGACCCCCATACCCAGTTTGACATGCATTAGTCTACAGACCCCAATTTATATCGTACAATCAATGTTAATTTAACTCTGAGAGTGTACAAATGGAACACTCAGAGTTACAGACCCATAAGGGTCCAGGTTCCAAACTAGCTGGGGACCCCCCTGGAACTCCCCCAAGGACCCCTGGCCTGGTCCGCACCTATTTGACCTCAGATGTGTTTTGTACATTGCGATTAACCGTGTGAAAGTTTGAACACTTCTCTGGGGCATGTCTCATACTCGTAATGGGGTCGTATTGACTTTAGATTTTCGCAAACCATACATTTGCATAGTAGCACTATACTAAACATGTGGCACGCACGCACGCACGCACGCACGCACGCACGCACGCGCACACACACACACACGCACACGCACACGCACACTGCACACACACACACACACACACACACACACACACACACACACGCACACTGCACACACACACACACACACACACACACACACGCACACACGCACATGGATACTCCGCAGAAATCCCACATCTCCAACACTGTGGCCTTCTTCTTCACATTGCGGTGAGAAGGCTGCCAGGGTCTGTGTCAGTGTCATTTACCAGCTGAGTCACATACCAGACTCTCCACGACAGATGTATAATCTCTGTCATTAAGACCCGGCCGCTGCCACGTTTGGGGGGGTGTTGGAATGATGTTGTGCCCATAAGATGATCATTTTGATGACGGGCAATTAAAGAGGCGATTTGGCATTTATTTGTTCACAAGTTAAACTCATTCAGGAACACACTCATCGCGCGGCACTACACTACACTTACACATGCACATACACACACACACACACACACACACACACACACACGCAATACAGTCTGTCACTAGCACATAATTGCTTCATTAAAAATGTGGACAATGAAATAGGCCTACTGTATGAAAAGTTAATGAGTGATAATCATCAGTGATTATGTTATTATTAAGAGACGAATAAAGTTCAGGGAAATTGTCTCACTAGAGAACACATGCCAGAGCTATTATGTGAAACGTATAATGGTTCTTGGGGGTTCGCATTCAAATGTTCACATTTACGCCCACATTATTCACATTTAATTCACACTGATTAACCACCCCCTGCAGATAGCACAGTGATTCTATTCACCCCCCTCCCCCCCAAAAATGAAAGAAAGCAACTTAGAACAGTTGTCTAGTGTGAATTGTGATTTCCATATACATCACTTGTATATCGGCTATTTAAAAATAAAATAGTTTCCTCTTTCTTATTCTTTACTATTTTCCAATTTGGCAAACGTTTCACCAGGTTTTATCGTATAGTTTGTTGATTACTTTTGGTGCAGTATGATGGTCTTTCCCCCCCCCCCCCCTCCTTTTCTGTCTTTTAAATAAACTAATAATAATAATAATAAACTTTATTTATATAGCACCTTTCATACATAAATGTAGCTCAAAGTGCTTTACAGAGCAGAAAAGATAATAAAAACAAAAGCAAAACAAAACAGCATTAAAACAGGCATGCAGTTAAAACAATAGGACAATAACGCAGCGTCAAATCAGGTTAAGGCAGTGGTACAAAGATAAGAACAGATAAAATAAGGCAACGACATTAAAAAACAAGCAGTAATGCAATACAGTGAGGACGTGAATAACAAAAAATAAAAGATCACTTAAAAGCAATGTTGTAGAGGTGGGTCTTGAGCTGAGCTTTAAAAATGTCTACAGAGGCTGCCTGACGAAGGTACAGAGGGAGCTTGTTCCATGCCGACGGCCCGTAGAAGCAAAAAGCTGCTTCCCCGTATTTTTAGTTGCCATTATTTTAGGCAAAGCGAGCAGGCCAGCAGTGGAAGACCTTAGGGGCCGGTTTGGGACATATTTAGGCAGGCAGTCATGTAGGTAGGAAGGTGCGAGACCATTGAGAGCTTTATAGACAAGTAAAATCATTTTAAAATCAATCCTAAAAACAACAGGAAGCCAGTGCAGTGATGCCAAAACTGGAGTAATATGTTCTCTCATCTTAGTTCTAATTACAACTCTAGCTGCTGCATTTTGGACAAGTTGTAGTCTGTCAGTTGTTTTCTTAGGCAGTCCTGAAAAGAGCGCATTGCAGTAGTCAAGCCGAGAAAAAACAAAGGCGTGGATTAGCGTTTTTGCATCGTTCATTTTAAATAAACTAAACCGGTGCCCGGCTGTAGAGCACAGAGTCGGTTAGTCCTGGAAGTTGGGAGATCCATGCCCCATGGGTTTTGCAACACCCGTTGTATGCGTGTAAGAGTACCCGTTCCACCCTGTGTGTCAAGGATGCATACAGAGAGTTGAACCCAGATGCAAAGTCACAACCAACAAGAGTAGATAAAGTATTTAATAAAGAAAGGCAGAATCTTACACTGAATATGCAGGTAGGAACCAGGCAATCTAGAATGACATAAATGTCAAAACAGGAACAGGTAGCAGGACATCAATGACACCAGGTTATTAACTGACAATGAGTGTTTGTACTGAGTCCAGTTATATAGTGAGCAGGTTGATTGGAGAAGTGTTCACTGCTGGGCTGATGAGGTAGTTGAAGACAGGTGTGTAAATGGAACTGGGTGAACTGGGTGTGCTGGAATGGGATATGGGAGTGGCCAGTGTGGAGTCACAGACTGAGGGAGAGACAGAATGTGACACTGTGTTCCTTTAACGTTTAATGCCCATATTGACATTTCTGTATCTGTCTATCTGTATCTCTGGTTCCCTTTATTCCTATATATCTTCTGTGTCAGGCATGCCCAAATATGGAGATATGGAGGTGATCAGCTCCAGATCCCGGGCAGAGGCCTTTTGTGGCGCTTCAGGACAACCGTGGGTTCTCGAGTTACGCAAATCTCAGACATAGACACGTATACGTACTGTACAGCATGCAGATCCCCTTTCCACCGGTTGGTTCCCAATGGCAACTGGTTCAGTTCTTTTTGGTTCTTAGTCCAAAATTGGAACATTATTTATGAATTGAGTGGGCAAAACTATACCATACTGTATATTAAATTGTTTATATGATCAATATAAGCAACCCCCTTCCCCACAGTAGTAGCTTCATATTTTCCTATGCAATGCCTCATTTGCATGTATACAAATTTAAAATGTATAATACAATAAATCATTGTCTTCGTGTAAGTAAACAACAGGGGAAGTTTCATGGTGATAACAATCTAATATAGGTATGGTTTTGCCCACTCAATTCATAATTAACGTTCCAATTTTGGAGCTCTGGCTCATGGACTAAAAACCATGAGCCAGAGCTCATGAGCCAGAGCTCTTTGGCCCCTTTTCCGGTGGAAAAAGGGGCCAAAGAGACTTGTGCATTTATAGTTAGATAGATAAATACATTTTCACTTCACTGTAATCTGGGGGCCGCTCCCAGAAATCGATGAGCTAGAGAAACACTGAGCTAGAGCTGAGCTTTCGAGAGAGGGCGAGACCGACCGACATAATCGGTCGGGAAATTCAACTCGGCCCTGCTGGATTTTTCTGTCTACACCAAATGTCTTCCCCAAAAATAACAGCTGACTATTGTTCGTCAGGATAACCACAGACCATAGCTGTGCCCAACCTACCATAGCTGTGCCCATCCTACCATAGCTGTGCCCAACCTACCATAGCTATTAGCTCTCCATAACACTTCTGTATTTCCAATTTCCAATATTTTTACTTCTACTCCACTACATCTCAGATCCAAATAATTGTAGTTTTACTCTACTACTGTACATGTATTTGAAAACTGTATTTACTTGTTACTTTGTATAGATTCTTATTACAAAACATAGGCTACATTAACCACTTCAGCCCTACATTTCGGCCATTTGAAAATAGCCGATCTACAAGTTCACAATGCGTTGTATTGTTGTGGGCTTGTAGAGCAGAGTAAGAGAGTGGCGAACACTAGCGTTGACTCCCGTTGTAATTGTAACAATGGAATGCGGAAGTGCTCATTCTATCTCGATGGGATAGTTCCAAAGTTTGGAACTATGGCTCATATGAGCGCCCGCTTTGCGGCGAGATCAAAGCATGTCGCCACTCTCTTACTATTCCACTCGGGTATAGATAGCTGCCACAACTGAGTAAAAGTACCTCAGAATTGTACAGTAATTGAGTAAATTAGTTACTTACTTTCCATCACTGTGAGTGTGGTATAGAGTATTTGTAGACGAGCAGCCTGAACAGTGAACACACACACACACACACACACACACACCTCTCAATACACAAAATGTGTGTGTGTGTGTGTGTGTGTGTGTGTGTGTGTGTGTGTGTGTGTGTGTGTGTGTGTGTGTGTGTGTGTGTGTGTGTGTGTGCGTGCGTGCGTGCTTGCTTGCCTGCGTGCGTGCGTGCATGCGTGCTTGCATGCATGCGTGCTTGCGTGCAGGTGAGTCAGACGGATGAAGAGCGACTGAAGAAGGACTTAAGAGTATATTGCACATTAAAGAAAACGCTGATAGCATCTGTCCCCTGCTGTCCCCTGCTGTGGGGACGGATGTCCCACTTATCTATATTGAGATGAATTAGATGTGAGTCACATGGAACGGAACGACAGACAGACAGACAGACAGACAGACAGACAGACAGACAGACAGACAGACAGACAGACAGACAGACAGACAGACAGACAGACAGACAGACAGACAGACTCTGAGGGGTCACATTGAGGAGATGAGAGGGGGGGGGGGGGTGAAATAATGAAATAATGTGTTCAGTGAATTTGACAGAAAGGGAAAGGGCTGCACAAACTCGAGTCGAGTGGACAGTAATTAAAGACGTTATAGTTGATTGTTCCTGATTGTAATTCCTGTTCCCCAAAAAAAGGCATGCTGGCAAAAGGGAAATAATACCGCCTATAGTCGCTTTGACTTCAAGTGTTTGGATATTCTTGTAGATTTCAGCTCAGCATTTAATACGATACAGCCACATCTCTTAATTAAGCGGTTGAGGGACCTTACCTAACCTTGGACGATTACTATTGCAATTTATCTTGGTCACACCCCTTTTTAGCTTAGATTGACTGGCCTAATAGAGCGTCGCAGTCCCTCCCCCTTTCAGAACGACGAGTGGCCCTGCAGGAAATGAATCCCAATGCATTTTGCCCATAGGCTTTTCTTAAAGTATTTATTTAAAGACGGTTACGCCGCGGACAAAGCCAACTCGGATCGTGACAAATCAATGAACACAATGTGTTGGGCCGATCAAATAATAATAAAATAAGAAGAAAAACAAAACAAATAGTGTTGTCTCCTGCCTTTATTTTCTTCTTTCTAATGATCGGCCCAAAACATTGTGTCCATTGTCATGATTTGTCACGATCCGAGTTGGCTTTGTCCGCGGCGTAACCGCCTTTAAATAAATACTTTAAGAAAAGCCTATGGGCAAAATGCATTGGGATTCATTTCCTGGGCCACTCGTCGTTCTGAAAGGGGGAGGGACTGCTACGCTCTATACGGGGCCGGGGAGAAGAAGAGTGTGTATACTCGGATAATACAGTTAAGGCTTATATTGCAGCTCATGAAGAAAGCTTCAGCTGTCTCATATCAATAGTGATTTTCCATAATTAAAAAAACACGACGAATGAATACATGTAATGTAATGTAATGTTTTTATTTTTTTATGACCAAAATAAAACTGAACTGAAAGGAGTACAAGCGGACCATGGTGTCCCTTTTAAACGAACAAAAACAGTCCTGGTGTGAACACGCCCGTATTCACATGTAGATCCATTATTGATATTCTGTGTGTGTGTGTGTGTGTGTGTGTGTGTGTGTGTGCGTGCGTGCGTGCGTGCGTGCGTGCGTGCGTGCATGCATAATCTTGAGCACAGAGAGGAAATGAGAAACACTCAAACATCAACCCTTCAGATGAATGTATAATATGCGTGAGATAGACCAATTTCCTCCTGATGAAAAAGACCCCCAAACGAGCCACCCACACTGTGTAAATAATGAAATCACCATCTCAATCGAGGGGATGAAACTACAGGCTCTAGTGTGTCTAAATATAGTCGATACATTAGGCAGTGGACAGACAAACGGACCTGATTGCCCTACCTTTGCTGTGAAGTGTAAATGTAGAATTAAGGCTCGCGCCTTCTCACCGGCAAGAAGAAACGCGACCACATTACCCCGGTCCTATAGCCTCCCTCCACTGGCTTCCTGTCCATTTTAGAATCCATTTTAAGATTTTGCTTTTAAGATTTGTTTTTAAAGCCCTAAATGGGCTCTATTTATTCTTATTTTGTCTTATCTGTTCCTCCGTATTGTTGCAGTGCACTTACAGTATGTTATGTTTGCATGTACTGTTTTCCATTTTTAACCCGTACAGCACTTTGGTCGACCAATGGTCGACCAAAGTAAGGGTCTGCAATTGCATAAGCACTACATTGTGCTTATGCAATAAAAAAAGAAAGAAAGAAACAACCTTTTAAAGGATAGGTGGGTTTGTCTTAGGTTTTGAATGGTTGGACCTGGTGAACCAATGCATAAGCATCATACTTCAGCAGAGTGGTGCAGCGCTTGGCAAGGCTTACTGCTGCCGTTGTACTTTATATCGAGTCAGCCGAGACCTCACCTATAATCTGATGACTTCACAGATTAGCAATTTGCTGTTCAGAGCAGCAAAGTCACGGCCCGGTGTGTGTGTTCTGGATGTCTGCCAGCGGCCAGCGTTGTGATGCAACGTGGCACATTCTACAACAGGTCGTTAAGAGGAAGCAATCTGATTGGTTGAAACGGTTTCTAGCCGTTGATCAAACCAGCACTGTTCACCACCTAATCAAAACAGAGAATTCAGCCGCTCTGTTTTCCAGGAGCGCTAGCAAACTCGGTGGCTAGGCTAGCTAGTTTCTTGGGGTGTTGTTTAACGTGATTATTGCCACTTCAGTGAGGCTTGCGGAACTCGACTTCGTCTCGTTCCTGACCGCATCACTGTCGTGGCAATAATCACGTTAAACAACACCCCCTCGTGTAATATTGCTTAATTTAACTCTCAAGAGTTAAAGGGTCCATTTGATTACCAACTCTCCATCATTTAGCTGGGGACCACCTGGAACCCCCACCAAGGACCACTTGGTGGTCCCCGGACCACCGCTTGAAAACCACTGCTCCAGAGCGAGCTTTTTATTGTGCACACATTTGAAAGCACCGTCGACCTGTGGTAGAACATTAGCAATTGATTTATCAAAGCAAACCTAAAACCATGGCATTTCTTCTATAATAGTCTGATGTGCTCCGCGTCGGCAGCGGAACAAAGCAACCTGGCCTTTGTGCTTGCGTCGCTTTCGCAATTTAAAATCCAGGACTGAGTGCACCGAGTTGATTCTTGTCCCTTTTGTTACTGAAAAGATGACAAAAGCAGCGGTTTAAGTCTTATTTTCTTTAATTCTTTTGATGGAGCCTGGGGAGGAGTCGTTGCTGAGTCACATATACGTAGGTCAAACAATCAAAGTGAATATTGGGTTGTTTGCGGTTCATTTTAAGTTTGTGGTATCGACTTTAGAGGAAGAGTAAAGTCTTGGAACATTGAATTGGGTATAGTGTATTCATTTATAGATCGTTCAACAATGCCGTCTTATAGGCCCAAACCACACCAATGATTCCTCATGCAACTTCTCTTTCGTGTAATCATCCTCAAATGTCCAAATCGGTATCGAGTAGCCACGGCCTTGTCTCTGGTCCCACGTGGAAGAGGCCGGCCTCCGAAGGAGGTCTGTACAGGGGGGGCAGGTGTTGATTATGTGTTCGGCAGAATGCTCAGGCTCGCCACACGGGGCGGCGGTGGCTCAGGGGTGGAGTGGCTGGATGGTAACCTCAAGGTTGCCAGTTCGAACCAAGGCTCCCCCAGAGTTAGTGTTGAAGTGTCCTTGAGCAAGACTCTGAACCCCTAATTGCTCCTGATGTGCTGGCTGGTGCCTTGCATGGTTTCCGCCGCCATCGGTGTATGAATGTGTTTGTGAATGGGTGAATGTAATGCACAATCTATGTAAAGCACCTTGGATAAAGGCGCTATATAAATGCACCATTTACCATTTACCACACTCGCATGCAATGTTAACAATGGTTGGAGAAAACTGTATTCATTCAAAAGCAGCACCTAATTGGTTCTCAAAGCGGGGTCTGGGGACACCAGGGGGCCTTGACGGGATTCCAGGGGGTAAATTATTACAGCTAAATTATTCATAATTATAAAGAGTGCACACAATGGAACCCAATAGAGTGCACCATGTGGGTCTGAACTGAGTGGTGCTGTACTGTACTCGTACTGTAGTACTGTACAAGCCCTCCTCCCTGGCCTGTGTGTGTGTGTGTGTGCGTGCGTGCGTGCGTGCGTGCGTACATGTTTATGTCTTTTACTTTTTTAAGGTACAACGCTCCTGTTACATTTCTATGAAGGAACCTTTTTCTGTCCCTGAGTGGTAGTCTGACACACACACATGCAGTTGCACGTGCACACTCGTGCACGCACACACACACACACACACACACACACACACATTAATGTCCCTGAGTGGTGTTTTTCATTCAGTCTGACACACACACGCACGCACACACGCATGCACGCACACACACACACACACACACACACACACACACACACACACACACACACACAAAACTGTAGGCTATGGAATTTAAGGCCAATGCTATGGAATTAGGGCCGATTTATGGAATTTAAGGCCAATGCTATGGAATTAGGGCCAATGCTATGGAATGTAAGGCCAATGCTATGAAATTAGGGCCATACCTCTACAAATACTACAGTGATTCTTAACGACAGGTTATCAGTGGCGGTCGGACGGCACATTTGACGCCGCGGCCCGTGTTGGCCAATTAAAGAGAAACCCCACGCACCTTGAAATCGTTACTCGAGGTCCTCGGCCAATCGAACGCGGTGGCGGGCGGCGGCGGCCAAATTGATCCTCGACTCTTTCCAGGTTTGGACTTAACGAGGTCTGTGGAAACTGAAAGGTTAAGGCGTGCGCGCTGCTGACATCTGAGCAAAGGCTTTTCCCACTTGAGATCCGTTTACATCGAGTAGCACTTTCACAAATGCCTGTTGACCTTTTGCGTGTCCAAGCGCTTGTTTGTGGGCAGGGAGGGAGTGCGTGGGTGCATGTGTGCGTGTGCGTGTGTGTGTGTGTGTGTGTGTGTGTGTGTGTGTGTGTGTGTTTGTTCCTTGAGTGGCCTATAGGCAACATCGGTAGACAGGTGGCCCCCTCCATCCATAGGGAGGCACACAGGCCTGGAGGCGTGTTTGAATGCCATCCATCCATTAACGCTGCATCACTCAGTGGTTCTCACAGTGGGAGTGAGGGAGTTCCAGAGGTAGCCTGGTTAATAAACCAGACCGAATCAGCCGTTGGCAAAAATAAATTGCCTGCCGGCGGATTTCGGTCTGGGGAGGCTCAATTGTACGCCCATTTCCTACACCAGAGAATGTGGGCGGCCAATCGGGACACGGTATGCAATATGGGCGGGCTTTGGTACAGTGACTTTCAATGCTTGAGACCTTTGACTGACAGTAGCTCTGACCAATTGCGTCAAAGAGAAAATGTTTCCCTGGAAATTAAATCCAAGCTGAGCCTCCCCAGACTAATATCCCGCGGTCCGTGCAATATTAGTCTGGTTTATTAACCAGGCTATTCCAGAGGGTCCCCACGCAGAAAGACATGTTCATAAAGCATTGCTATAAAATCTGCTTCAGTGTCTGTCTGTCTGTCTCGCTCGCCCGTTTGAGCAACTTCTCGTCTTTGCATTGACGTTGTATCAAAAGACTCTGACTCTGACTGATTCCGATCCTGACTCTGACTGATTCTGACTGACTGATTCGAAATCTGATTCTGATTCTGACTCTTGACTCTGATTCTGATTCTGACTGATTCTGACTCTGATTCTTGACTCTGATTCTTGACTCTGATTCTGACTGATTCTGATTCTGACTGATTCTGACTCTGATTCTGACTCTGATTCTGACTCTGATTCTTGACTCTGATTCTGACTGATTCTGACTCTGATTCTGACTGATTCTGACTCTGACTGATTCTGATTTTGACTTTGATTCTGACTCTAATTCTGACTCTGATTCTGACTCAGAAACAGAGTCAGAGTCAGACTCCGATTCCGACTCTGACTCGAGATTCCGACTCTGACTCTGTCTGATTACGCCTCTGCCTCTGCTTGTTGATTCACAGATGGACACCAGGAAGCGGCTGGCCAAGATCGTGCTGGTGTTCGTGGGCCTGTTCGCCCTGTGCTGGTTCCCCAACCACGTGCTCTACATGTACCGCTCCTTCCACTACAACCAGATGGACGTGTCGCTGGCGCACCTGGTCATCACGCTGGTGGCGCGCGTCCTCAGCTTCTCCTCGTCCTGCGTCAACCCCTTCGCCCTCTACATGCTCAGCGAGAGCTTCCGGAGGCACTTCAACAGGTCGGGCTCCTGTTATAATTATTATATCTTTTTTTAAAGGTCCTATTCCTGCTCATATATGTGAGCGCACAGGGCGGTGTTCTCCGCCCTATCAATTAGTACAGAGACAGATCAAACGGACGGAGATTATTGATATCAAAACCGGCTGGGAGCGCCTGTTGCACAACACTCTGTTGTTTTCTGGTGGGACGTCATCTAAAATGTCGTCGTCCCCCCCATTTTAGCCGACGAGATCGAAAATCTTAAAACGTTAATAACTCTTGATCTAAATCATTACGTCCAATACTAAGAAAATATTATGTGTTAGACGGCCCATTGCAGTCCCGTCGCTAGTCGCGTTAAAATTAATCATACCTCCCGTTGAGCTCAATCGCATCAAGAGTGTTTTGGCTACATCAAATGCTATCCCACATCCGGGATAGCATCCAGTCCGTCGCTAAATGTGTCCCCGCTGCTACAGTATAAATCACTGGGCGCTATGATTTAATGTATAACATACCCCGGGCGTTCGGGGTGTTAATGACGTTTAGAAGATTTATAACACTATGTGTAATTATGTGGATTTAGATATTTTAGATTTTAGCAGTGTCATGGACACTGGGCTCACTTCCTTCCTGGACTACAATTCCCATAATGCTTTTGTCCACTGCTCCTCCTTGTGGATAGACAGAGGGCTGTCTTACTGAGGCAACATGTAGTCCAGGAAGTAAGTGAGTGCAGTGAACACAGATAAAATCTAAAATATCTAAAACCACATACTACACACATAAAGACCCCGGGAAAGTGTTCTAAATCTTCTAAACCTAAACGTCATTAAAGATGGAGTGCCACCATTTTTTCCACCCTAAAACATGATCATCAGGTATTATTACAATATAAGGGGGGAGAACTTTTTCCAAAAAGTGTACAGTATGCCTGGTTTGCCTGTTGGGTGGTGATGAGTGGTGATCCACCTGAACTGAAGCCGCACCCACAGCTGTAGTTGTATGATAAAGGGGGAGGGGTTAGGGGAGGGGCTGATAGTGTGGTGTCACTATTACTGTTTACTTCATTGGCCCGTTTGACTGTCAAGGGTTCAGCCTCCAGGAAGCCTAAATACAAAGTTAATACACCATTGCACATAAAAACAACTCCAGGGTGTCTAATGAAGTACTGTCACCTCATAGACACATGAAAAACTTGAAAAATACAAAACAATTAACATATTTCTGCTCTTTCCTTTTGTTTGACTGCAGTTTGTGGAATGTTGTCAAATTAAGCAGTAATAGGACACGCTCAGTGTGCATGCACTAATGACCAATGGTATAAAGCCGTTTCTGATGTTCTGAACACTTTGTGCTAAAGGTAAGCCAATGAAGGTTTGGAATTGAATGGGGCTATGGGGTGTTATGCTAGTTCGCTTATTTCCATCCAAAGAAGTAGTAAAGTGTGCCGCTTGGGATATTATTTACATTATGAAGAGAGGATATATACAAAGAAATTCTAATTTTGAGCGATGGAAATAAGCGAATTAAATTCAATGCAATTCATTTAGGGTTTATGGTAGGGGAAATGGCCAATAGGAGCTTTTGCACAAAATAACACCTGGACCTCTTTGGTGGGGACGTAACAACTACAAAGAAAGGTAAGAAAGCCTTTTAGTATGGAATTCTCCTTTAAGGCAAAACATTCAAAATGTCATCATGCTTTAAGTAGCATGTGACGTGTCAAACTAGGGGGTTTTCATGATTCTGTTTCCATTCCAAGCATTAGTTTTGCACAGAAAACATGCGTTGGGCTAAAAACAGCCATAGCCATTTGCCCAAATGTGCTGACCTCATCACATTTGTGAAGACGGCTATTAGTCCATGGGCCAGACCAGATATCGGTACCACTCAGGGTGACGAAGGTTACTTATATTTTTTTCAAAGATCTATGTCTGTAGATGATATTTTGGTATGATAGACCTTCCAGAGTGGTAGCTAAATCATAGTTATCACCTCATGAAGTATACCCGCCCCTTCAAGAAATTGCATTTCAGATACTGGTACATATCCTGCTTTAGACTCGTGTACAGGACATCTGTCAATGCTTCACAACATTGTCTCTGGTATCATTTTAAAGGGGACAATGTAATCTTTCATTCAAGATTAAATGTGATCCTTTCTGACCAATATAGAGGTTACTAGAACTCCTTGAACTGTAAAAACCTAGGCGAAAAATACAATTTCCGCCTAAACTATATACTATCTTTTAGCCCTGCGTCATCTAGGAGCAACAGGGACACAAAATTCAAAGTCTACAACACGCTCAGGACCATAAGGATTCAGAAAATGTATAATATGCCTATACTATCTCTTGCCATGGGTGATTGTGAGCCTTAAATTGGAAGAGTACATGATTTTCGCCTAAGCAATATATAATTTCTTATTACTGTTAATGTTAATGTTCAGCTTGCCAGAGAAAAGAACCTTGTTTGGGTCCTAGCAAGAATGTCACAACAAGATGACCAGTCAGTCAGCAACTGGACCGGCTTCAATATCCTGACTCGTGGTGATATGACAGTCATCCCTGACAGCGTAGGCTATCTGCCTACCATCAATGCTCCAGCGACACAAATGTCCACTGTCAATGAGGTGCTTAACCAGTCACTAAGCATCATGCAGTGCTTAGACCTGACAAACATTGTCTGTGTCTTTGACCAAGCACTGTATGCAAAGGCCATTGAAATCACATGGAAAGATGCTGCCAAGTTCCAGAATATCATCATCGGACTTGGGGTATTTCACACCATCTGCACACTGCTGGCAATCATAGGAAAGCGTTTCCAAGATGCTGGACTCAGAGACCTGTGCATTCAGTCTGGCATGATCGCAGAAGGCTCCATTGCTGGGGTCATGGATGGTCGCAAGTACAACAGGGCAGTGCGACTACACAAGCTCTTGTATGAGGCACTCATGCGACTGACATGGAAGGGTTTCCTCTCTTGGTTGGAAACAACTCACCCGAATGACATGGTTCAATTGGACGAAACACTGAAGGCAGCTGACAGACTTGGGGAAAAGGTCTCACAGGCTGCTTTGAAGGAAGTGTTAGAGAACAGCTCTTGTACACACATCATAGAACAGTTTGAAGTGTATTGCGAGTTCCTCCGAGGTGGAAACGGCAGCCTCTCCAGCTTCTGGATTTGGACATGGTTGAAATCTTGTTGGGGCTCATCCGAGCATCCCGAGAGGGAGACTGGATGCTACACTTGGCAAGCATTCGAGCAATGATCCCATGGTGCTTTGTGTATGACAGGATTAATTATGCACGCTACCTCCCCTACTACTATGCCCAGATGTCTCAGCTGTCCATCACACACCCAGATGTGTACACAGAATTCATGAAAGGAGGTTTCTCTGTCCAACTGGGACCCACTAATCCCTTTGGTAGAATCCCAGTTGACCAAGCCATAGAAGAGACGGTGAACAAAGACACCCAGACAGCTGGAGGGACAAAGGGATTCAGCTTGAAGTCAGGAGCTGTGGCCAAGTATTACCTAACTGCCGAGTATAGAAGCATGTACCTCAGACAGCTGAGAGACCTGGCTGATCAATCCATGTCCAAACTGTCCCATCCAGATCTACAGGGTCCAAGAATCAAGAGAGATGAAGCAGATGTCCAGTCTCTTCTTGACCTTATGAGAACACATGGTTCAATCCTATGTCTCCTGATGAGAACGATCTGGTTAGCCTGTCCACTGGCTCCTTGGCTCCACCTGGTGTGTCAGGAGACCTCCTGAGAGCTCATGAAATAGGAGAAGAGGCATACCAAGCATTTAAACAAACAAGGTTAGAAGCAGACTAGAAACAGAATTTCATGATAAGATGACCAAGCAGAGCCTGAAGACATTCTCCAGTGTCAGCACAAAAAAGGCTAAAGGAAAGAAAGGGCAGGACGTGGTGCTGAGGGCAGACAGAAACCTGTTCAGCCACATGATCCTGTTGGCGGAAAGCAGGAAGATAGACATGAAAGATGTCCTTGCCCACCCACTGGGCCCACTGCCATGGGCACTTGCAAATGCTGATGGATCTCTACGTAAAACAAACAAGGCTGCACTTGCCAGGGAGTTGGAAAAGAGTGTGTCTCCTGCAGAACACATCCCAACACCATCTACTGCTATCATTGACGGGATGAGCCTGGTCCAGAAAATGAATGGCAACAACAAAACCTTTCGACAGGTGGCAGAGTCACTCTTCACCCAGATCCTCCATGAGGGAGCACAGAGTCAGAGGATTGATGTTGTGTTTGATGTGTACCGCCAGACTTCAATCAAAGATGCTGAACGACTAAACCGGGGTGCAGACACTACTGTCCTATACAAGAACTTGGCAGGAGGACATCACGTACAGCAGTGGAGAACGTTCTTGTGCAGTCCTTCCAACAAGTCCAGTCTCATCAAGTTTCTGGTAGAAGAGTGGAACCTCCCACAATACAGAGAGAGGCTGCATGGCAAAGTGTTTTACACAACCTGTGAGGAAACCTGTTATAGGTTGACACATGGTGGGTGTGATGAAGTAGCAGAACTGAAATCCACACATGAAGAAGCTGACACTCGCCTGCTCCTGCATGCTTCACATGGTGCAAACATGGGCTCAAAAGCAGTCATCATCACAGCCGAAGACACTGATGTCATGGTGCTTTGTCTTGCATTCCAGAAGAACATCACCTGTCCCATCTACATGAAGTGTGGGACACAGAACCGCACACGATATGTGAACATCAGCAAACTGGCAAGCTCAGTTGGAGACAGCCTCTGTGACAGTCTAATTGGCTTACATGCCTTCACTGGTTGTGACACTGTTAGTGCCTTCGCTGGCCAGGGCAAGCTGAAAGCCCTGAAGATGGTGAAGAAAGATACTTCTTACCAAGAAACCTTCAGTGGACTAGGGCAGTCATGGGATGTCAGTGAGGAGCTGTTCCAGAGAATTGAGGAGTTTATATGTCACATGTACGTAGGGATGGGTATCGTTAGGATTTTTTCGAGTCCGGTACCGATTCCGGTTCTGCTTATCGATTCCGGTTCTTAACAGTTCCCTATTTCGGTTCCAAAATGATATAAAAGAGGTCAAATGTTTAACAAAAAAGCTCAATGTCAATTTAAGACATGTAATGAATAAATAGTGTAACATCCTCTTCCTCCTCATTCAGTTGAGCCATTTGTGGATAATATAGTAAAAAAATAAATGGTATAAACTTAAGGTAAATTGTTTTTCACAAAGCTTTTATTACAAAGACTTTGCTTTAAGACAGATGAATAGAGTATAGACCAACATCCTTTCCTTTAACAGTTGAGCCATTTGTGGATACTACAGTTACCTCTTACTACTACTGACAATGACAACAAATATGCCTGAGACTACACAACATAAACATCACTGCAACACAAAGTCAGAAATCTAGAAAAAAATATCATGTGGTGCACAGTCTGCATGGCATGTCAGAGCAGAGTGTATACTGTATACTAAAGACATGTATAATGAATAGTATAACATCTTCTCCTTTATTGAGCCATTTGTGGATAATATAGTGATTCTTTTAAATGTATCTATATAATATCGATTCTGTATTTACCCAGGGCAATAGTGTTGTAGGCTACTTCTCTTACCAATAACAAATAAAAGCATGTCTGAGATCTGAGAGCAACACACACACGATTGACTGTGTAAATTAGCATCGCTAATGAAGGGGAAGGGGCAGCGCGTCAATGGGGGATCATTGAAAACAAAGGCTGTGGTTTGCTACTAACAGAAATGTGCATGCACACGGGCTGCCCAAAGTAGGCTATCTTTTGTTGTTTTTTCGCCACCTCTCGAAGTTAGACTGGGTATCAGACCCTACGCCGTGATCACACACACACTCACAGTCACACACACACGGGTGCGCACTCGAAGTGAGTGCACCGACGCTTTCTCTCCTTCTCATGTTGATTCAATGCTGCGCAGCCAGCGTGCTGCGCACGTATGCAGTAGTGAAGACTCATACAAGGCGCAAGATTCCTGTCCTCTCTTAAAAGTTTCCTCCCATAAACTTTACTTGAAAATTACGTTTAAGAAACTTTAATAATGATGTCGCCTCAGTGCCAGGCACAGCGCGTCTCTCTGTCTCTAGACTCCTCGACAACTAACTCCATGCAGAGAGATGGCTCTGCCTCTGCAAGCCACAAGCCCACAACTCGGCGCTGATGCAACGCGGTGTAGGCTTGTAGATCAGCTCTGTTCCCTGCACATCCATTAAGGGAAGAAAATAAATAAATTGCGTGTGACCGCGTGTCTGGGAACCGATAGAGAGAACCGAAATTGAATTATTGTAATGGGTACCCGGTACCCAGGCACGTTCGGTTCGGTACATACTTGGTACCGAGATTCGGGACCCACCCCTACATGATGTACGCTGCAAACAGCAGCACGGTAGAGGTGAACCAACTGCGCTACCAGCTCTTCTGTACCAAAAGGGGAGAGATCGAGTCCAGCCAGCTTCCACCATGTAGAGACTGTCTCTTTCTGCATGTTGAACGAGCCAACTATCAGGCAGCCATCTGGAAGAGCAGTCTGCAGCCTAACCCTGTGGTCCCAAGTCCTATAGAGCATGGATGGAAAGAAGATGAAGGCAAGATGGCAATTCACTGGATGCGCTCTCCACCTGCACCAGATGTAGTCCTGGAATTGCTAACATGCAACTGTGTCCGTTCATGCAAAATGCCAAGCTGCACATGCTTATCAAATGGACTGGCATGCACAGATATGTGCAAGCTGCAGACATGCAGCAACCAGAAACTGCAGGATGATCCAGAGCCTGAGCTCGAACTCGAGGAGTCAGACGCTGAGAGAGACGAGGCGTTTGAGTGACATTGCGTGGAGTTCATTATAATGTTGTTCTGTTTAATACTTTAATATATTGTTCATTAAACTCAAACTTCCTTATCCCATTGTGGTGACCTTATTTCCTTCATGGTAGGGACAAACATTCACATGCTTTCTAAAAAAAAAGAAAAAAATATAAAACCTAAAAAAATAAAAGGGGCTAGCAGTACTGAGCCTTCACGTGGCAGCCCTGTTTCCACTAATTCCACAGTACCACACACTTCTGATACATTTTGCTTTGTGCATCTTCCTTGTAGGTTGTTCTATTACACTATGGTTCCTTATCCCATTTTGGTGTCCTTTATGTTACCATATATATCCCGGCTGTTCTATAGTTTGTTATAGGAGACCTACTGCTCTTCTATTCTAAGGCTCACAATCACCCATGGCAAGAAATACTTTAGGCATATTATACATTTTCTGAATCCTTATGGTCCTGGGAGTGTTGTAGACTTTGAATTTTGTGTCCCTGTTGCTCCTAGATGACACAGAGCTAAAAGATAGTATATCATTTAGGCGAAAATTGTATTTTTCGCCAAAGTTTTGACAGTTCGAGGAGTTTAGTAACCTCTATATTGGTCAGAAAGGTTCACATTTTATCTTGAATGAAAGATTACATTGTCCCCTTTAAAATGATACCAGAGACAATGTTGTGAAACATTGACAGATGTCCTTTACACAAGTCTAAAGCAGGATATGTACCAGTATCTGAAATGCAATTTCTTGAAGGGGCGGGTATACTTCATGAGGTGATAACTATGATTTAGCTACCACTCTGGAAGGTCTATCATACCAAAATATCATCTACAGACATAGATCTTTGAAAAAAATACGAGTAACCTTCGTCACCCTGAGTGGTACCGAAAAGTGGAAATCTGGGGTCAGGCCCATGGACTATATGGCCAAGCCCATTTTTAGCGTTTTCTTTTTTGTCTAGTTTGACATGGCACATGCTACTTAAAGCATGATGACATTTTGAAACGTTTGCCTCATAGGTTGTTAATGGTATGGTCACATTATGGCTATTATGAAAACTGGCCAACATTATGCAAGTTAGCATCCGGCAGTTTCTAAATGCTGCGTGGGACCCATACTCGACATTTCTAACATAATACTTTAGGGTAGGCTACTAAAAATGTCCGGGTTCACATTCTGGCAAGTGGACTATAAGCTGCCGCGCCGCAGTGCTTCTACGACGTACTGTAGGTGGTGCACTCCTTGCCTTTCCTGGCGTTGCCCGAATATGGTCAGTTGCCCGAATATGTTCAGTTTGCTTGCCTTTATAGTTCAGGGTCCCTGGCGCAGTGCCCTGCCATCTTCATCCTTCTCTCTCTGACTGTCTGTGACCCGTGGTACTGTAGGTCCCCATGCATAGATGCCGTCCATGTGACATCTATATAGTTCTCTTCAAAAGTGAACGCACAAATTAATAAAATAATGATACTACTAGTAGTAGTAGTAGTAATAGTCATAATCATCATCATCATAAATGCAGTGGTGGAAAGTAACTAAGTACTTTTACTTAAGTACTAATTTACTTGAGTATTTCTAAATTCCAGTACTTTTACTTCTACTCCACTACATCTCAGAGGCAAAATTTGTACTTTTACTTCAGTACGATTATTTGAAATTTTGAATTACTAGTTTTTTTTTGTTTTGTTTTTTTTGATTAGAAAACATACATTAACCACTAAACACATTTTGAACTTGTGAAATGGGACATTCTGCAATATGAATACTTTTACTTTTGTACTTTAAGTACATTTTGATGCTGCTACTTTTGTACTTACTCAAGTACATTTTCAATTCCGTACTTTTACTTCAAAAATAGCAGATCTAACAAAGTACTTCTAAATTGCAGTATTTGTACTTTTACTACGTAAAACAATTGAGTACTTTTTCCCCCACTGCATAAATGTGCTTTGTACTTTCACGTTGGATCAGATTGGCAGAATAATCCTGACAACTAAGGCCTCACTCACACCTTCGCAACAGACTGATCCTTGTTGTATACAAAGGGTGTGATACATCTTGCCCCAATGCATTTCCAATGGGAGTCACATGGTTTGACACAACATTTGTGTTGTATGAGGGGGAGGGGGGGCAGTCGGAACACAGCCGAAAGCCATACAACAGCTTGTAGTCCAAAATCGTTGTATCAAACCATGTCACTTCCATTGGAAATGCATTGGGGCGGCCATGACACTTACATCTTGCTTACATCTAGCATGCATCAATGTTGTATGCTAGATCGAAAGGTGTGAGTCAGGCCTGAGGAACAGCACACAAAGCCTGTAGGGGGAAAAACAACAAACAGCATAGCTCCCCGTTGGAAAGCAGCTAAAAGGGCAATGTAAATGTCATACCGGTCATAATTCATCCCACTGGAGACTACTTACTGTACTTCATAATAGGTCATAATACCTCCAGTGACTGCAAGCCCCATCTGCCATCTTAACCCATTTTGGACTGAAGACGATTAAAAAAAAAGTCTTCTAAATCCTAACCTTTTTGTGAAAAATGTTTCTGTCAGTGGAGCTCAACCTTTTTCATGTCAAGGACCCCCAGAATTATCTCTACTGAGCGGACCCCCGCTCAAAATATGTAGTTCCAGGGACCCCCCAGAAGCCAATATTTAGTTAAAAATGTTCTCTGAAATATATATTCAAAGATTTGTGCCACATTTTCACGATTTTTCAAAAATAGCAGACCTACAAGCTCATAGATCTGCTATTTTTCAATAGCTAAATGACAACATAATGTTTAAAACACCAAAACGGGTTCCCGCCTAAAATGGGTTAATGGCAGCTTTTTAACAGCAAGCTTAGAAAAATATCTTTGCAGGGAATATAGGAATGGATAATGTACAGTAGGCGTTTATAATGTTTTGACGTTAAGCCTTTACTTTGAATGCAGGGGGAAAAAAAAACGTCACCCACATTTACAGTAAAATAGAACATGTACTTGTGTCTTGGTATACTTATCAAAGACATGTGCTTAAAGATGGAGTGCCGTGATCTTTTCCACCCTAAAACATGATCATCATGTAATATTATTATATAAGGAGGAAGATTTTTTTTCCAAAAAAAAGTGTACAGTAGGCTATTTGTTAAAATCTCGTTTTTATGTGGAAACACGGTAACACCCTCCAGTTCAACAGTTTCCGTGCCGGGAATGGATTACTCCAGGTTAATGTCGCTGCCGTATCGGACATACCCGCCTTTTGTTTTATGTGTTTAATCCGTCTTCGTCGCGGAGTATGAGACTGGATGCCTTCGCTGTGATGACGAAACCGGAAATCGTCACATGCTGTGGGCTGCTAGGGCTTCTGGGAAATTGAGGCCAATGGAAATGCATTGGGTGCAACGCCTCATTGAAACCAATCTTGTGTGCGTCTTCCGGGTGCACCAAGATGGTGGATGCTACACACAGATCATAACAAACCACGGGAGCTTTTTTTGATGGATTTTCGCGGATTAAAAGCCCAAATAATTCAGCGTATGCTCTAAAGGTAATACAACAATCTCGGCAGTGAAGGGGGGTTGATTAAAATGCGGGTTAATCGTAAAAAACAGTCAAACTGTTAACACAATGCAATGCCAAAATGCCTCGCAAGTTAAGATTTAACCCCCGGAGGTCGCCAAACCCAACAGATGGCGTGTAGCCGTGTAGTAAGGGTTATATCAACACCATGCAGCCGAAGCTTTTGATTTGATTTGATTTATTTGATATATTCATGATACAATTCATAGAAGAGCAGTACAGAATGATCAGGATTGCACAAAAAGTCAGAGGACTGAATTCCATTGTGAACCAAATAAATAAATAAATAGTTACAGCATATGATACGAAGAACATGTGTACTAACATTACAATACTAATGCATTTACAACCGACCATCATAGATCAGGTCTCAGGTTTGGTGGTTTAAGATCAGCTACACTAGCCCTTGTGTTCAAACTATGGAACTGGTATACGGGAAGTAACCTTTAGCTCAACACTAACCTTCCGTGCTGCCCAGGCTGCTAGACAGCGCCATACGTTCTTCCCATCGTGAGGAACAATGGGCGCCTCCCATAAGGATCCACTCATTGTCATGTCTTTGTTGCTTGTTTTCTCCGAAAAACTCATCTGACTCACCTGACACACAGCTTAGGGGAGGGGATGATATTGTGATGTCACTAGATGGTTTTTTTCATTGGCACGTTTGACTGTCAAAGTTTCAGCCTCCAGGAAGAAACCCTAAATACAAAGGGAAGACATCATTGCACATAACAACCACACCAAGGGGTCTAATGAAGTACTGTCACCTCTTAAACACATGAAAAACTGAAAAAAATTAAAGATAAATACAAACATCACGGCACTCCATCTAAAGTTTCTATTTATCTGTATCACAATGAAAACTAATTTCCTCTTTAAAGGGTTTAACCCATTCTGAACGGGAACCACTTTTGGTGTTTTAAGCATTAATTATGTTATACTTTAGCTATTGAAAATCTACAAGCTCATAGTGCGGCACCGAGTGCCGTGCTACGGTGCTACGAGCTTGTAGATCTGCTATTTTTGAAAATCTATGAAAATGTGGCACAAATCTTTGAATATTCATTCTTTCAACTCAAATCTTTGCTTCTGGGGAGGAACCTGGAACAACATATTTTCAGATGGCGGCCGGTGACCAAATACACATAATTCTGGGGGTTCTTGCCATGAAATGAAATGAAATGAAACATAGAAACAGGGTTTTTTTTCAGAAAACTGTCAGGATTTAGAAGACATTTTTTAACCCCTTTTGGTGTTTTAAGCATTATGTTAGCTATTGCAAAATATCAGATCTATAAGCTCTATTTTTGAAAAATCATGAAAATGTGCCTCAAATCTTTCAGAGTTTCAGTTTTTAATTCAAATCTTTGCTTCTGGGGAGGTCCCTGGAACAACATATTTTCAGATAGGGGTTGGCGGCATATTACATATAACTTTAAAAATACACTTTTTTAAATATCAGGCCAAAATGGGTTAAAGTAAAACAGTAGCCTACTTTTTTTTCCCCACCACTGACTAACACCATGGTCTCTCTCTCTCTCTGTCTCTGTGCCCACCATGTCTTCCTCTCGTTGTAGCCAGCTGCGTTGCGGCCGAGGGACGCGCCCCGAGCGCCAGGTGAGCTACCTGCAGAGCACCTCCCACATCCGCCTCACCTCCATCAAGAAGACCGTGCCCGCCGCGGCCGTTGTCGCCGCCGTGATGCCGCCCAAAGATCTCGGAGCCGCCACCACCGCTGCTGCGGTGGCGGCGGCCACCAGAAAATCTACCAAGCAGAAAGTGGCTATGTGAAAGAAAAGATAAATAAATGAACACTGCGGGAGTTGGAATTGGACGTGAATTAGTCACCGGTGTGCGTGCACTGCCGTGCGTGCGTTTTAGGTAGAAGCCATGGACAGCTGGTGGGCTGGTGAAGTTAACTTTCAAAATGGTATAGTCTCTCAATCTCTACCAAGCAGAAAGTGGCTATGTGAAAAAATATATATAAATAAAATAAACACTGCGGGAATTGGACATGAATGAGTCGCACTGCCGTGTGTGCGTTTAGGTAAAGCGCCATGGACAGCGGTGGGCTGGTGACGTTCACTTTAAAAAATGATACGGTCTCCCAAGAGACGAGAAGTGGGTTCCACACACTGGTATAGCCAAAGTGCAGATACTTTTATTTTTGGACGGAGAGTAAAAAGAAGCTTCTGTCTTCTCGAGGTTTAGTTGCCAGCGTGTGCGCGGCCACCTTTCTTGTCTCTCGGAGACTACAATTTAGATTATTCTGCCCGTGGGCAGGCGGCAAAACTACAAGACCCACAAGTTGACCTTAATCATTCAGAATGTACAGTGAAGTGTTTCCACCCGACACGAAGGAACGAGGAATAACTCAACCATTTGGGGGAACAAGCAGTCACAACACGTTGTTTCTCTACGGCTAACGGCCGCCATTGTCCATTGCTATCAGAGATGTTTGGGGGATGTCCACTGGCCAGCAAAAAAGGTCACAAAAAGGCCCACTTGCAGGGGGTTTAGGTTGTATATTATTATGTCCAGGCCACTAGGGCACCGCAGCTAGGCCAGTGTTCCAATGCCGAGTGGACCAAAGCAACCTGGAATGTATAAAGCTCTTTTCCACTGCAACAACTAAGTGAACCGTGTGCCATGCCGTGTAACATATTCCACAGGTTCTGGATTTTCTTTTGCGGCTTTCACCTTTTATTAATATTTTTGCTGACAGGAAATGGGGAGAGAGATGGGGGAGTGACATGCAGTAAAGGACGTCGGGATCGAGAGTCGAACCCCTCGGCACACTGCCAGACTGGATTACCGCCCCCCCGGGGTGCCTGGACCGCTGAGCCACGGCCCAGGCCGCGTTTTTCTTTTTTTGATACATTGTGAGCTTGTACAGTAGTTCAGCTATTTTTCCGCTTTTTTAATGATTTTTAGATGAATGTTTAATTTTCTCTTATAACGTACCTGATCCCCCCCCCCCCCCCTGTCAGGTGCAGGGGTTGTTCTGGTCGTAATGGAAACCCTATAGTAATGGTTCTGGAAGGTTGTGGGTTATATACCCCTTCAGTTAAAACAAGTAAAAGAGAACACACACCGGCTCCGTCCGACGCGGTGTGACGCGGTGCGATGCGTTGCCGCGCGGCGCCGCCTGGAAAATAGAACTGGTTCTATCGGCGCGCAAGGCGCCAGCGTGCATCGGACGCCGCCGGTGTGCGATAGGTTCATTGAAAATAATGGAGGCGGCTGTTTTGACGCGCGGCGGTTGCAGACGGTGTGTGATGGGCTTAAGACGTGCGAACACGGGAAGCAAACGCAGCTCGTAAATTGCAATAACAACCTTTTTAGAATAAATTACGTTATATATCTTTTTTTAAGTTCTTTTTTTAGTGTGTGTATGTGTGCGTGCGTGTGTTTAAAAAAATATATATTATTCTTTAAGTTTTTTTAAAGTTGTTTTTGTAAGTTTCTTTTTATGTTTTTTCTTTTAAAGTTTTTTTTGAAGTTAAGTTTTTGAAGTTAAGTTTTTTGAAGTTAAGTTTTGTGTGTGTGTGTGTGTGTGATACAGCTGCATCCTCTGGTGGCGGGCGGGTGGTGTTACAGCGTGACACACACACACACACACACAGACAGACAGACATGTTCTGCTAGGTCTCATAGTTAGTGCTCACTGCCTGTCAGTTTAGAGAACTGGACTTGAGTCACAACTGTACTTTGACCACTTTTTTCCGCATATGCCAAATCTCCTCGCCGGAAATCGCCAGTCTGCTATATATATATATATATACTGTATAATATACATTTATGTTCTGGCTAATGTTCCCGGACGCTGCATGGGATTCGCGCGGTAAACTGCTCTGACGAGAACGGTTACATTGTTTGGCTGATTCCCGAATAGGAATCTTTTTTCCCATCTCTCTCAAGAACACTTGGGGACCTTGTGACTGCCAGGAGAGAAATGGAATGTCACTGCTATGGGACAAGATATCCCGCTTTTTTTTTACTGTACTACCTGTGCTGTTAACAAACTTGTTAATGTAGTAAGTAGTATCAATCAACCAATCAATCAATCAATCAGCTGAGGTAGATACTGCTGTAAAGACAGGTTTCTCAGTGGACACACAGGCCTAACAGCCATGTACAGTACATACAGTATAAACCGCTGCTTAACTGTGCTCTGACAAGCGATTGAGTACGTGTAAGTGTGCATGGATATCACACTTTCACACAAAAGGAAAAAAAAAGAAAGAAAAGAAAACAACAGACAAATAGAGTGGGGAAAAGTATTGTGTGAAGTCCTCTTGATTGTAATTTTGGTGATTTATTTTCTCTTTAAATGTACAAGTTGCTTCAGTTGTAATTCCGTGTTATACTTAATTATTACACACTTCACGTCCCAGTCATCAACCATACAGTTCAGTATTCACTGTGAGATCATGGCAACACGAACAGGCGATTTTATGAATGCCATTTTCTTGTTTTCTTTTTTTTTTTTTTTAAATTGTATGCCATCTTTAACCCTATCCCTAAACCCTAATGTTAACACATTGTGAATCAATACAGCATGGAATTGTGGACAAAATCCTATCCGTCGACAATTAAATATTCTGTCTTGGGTCTGAGAGGCAAAATCTCATCAAATGGTGGTTCGTGGCTAAGATTGAGAATAAATAGTGGCCCTTGAAATGAAAAGTGTTGCAATCCCCTGATGTAGATGGATGGGGATGCACACACAGATCCGACAAACCAACGGTTGGACATGTGCTCCTCCCGTGCTTGCAGTTCTGGTTAGGTTAGGGTTTGAGGTATAGGTTGTCGGTCTAATGACAGATCGGACCAACAGTATGTCGGAACTAAAGCCTGTACCCGATGGATGAGGGGGAGGTGTTGTTATTACCGGTTTCTCAGTTTGAAGTCGATTCAGCAACAAAAAAAAAGACGTTTTCTTTCCATCTTACTTGATGGACAACCGGAAATCTGCGAGTGCCACAACCGTACATACATGAACATATAGGCGAGGATTAACAATGGAACTTAGTGGGCCCTTAGCAGGGCCCTGTGCGAGACATTATGAGATGAGATGAGATATACTTTATTAATCCCAGAGGGGAAATTGAAGCATTAGAACAGCATAATGTGGCACATAAATAAGGCTAAAACTACTGGACAAACAACAGAAACAAGTGGACCATTAACCACACAAGACCAGGACCACCAAGGACCATAATTATGCCATTTGGGGGGAGGCAGTTCTTATGCATAATTGCATTATAGAGTCTGATTTATTTAGTTGTTTTATGCATACCACTGCATAAAACAGAACGCTGGCTACAACAGACTGATAAAATATTACTAGTAGCCTTCTGTTGTATGCCGTATTCCTGCAGGGGAGTTGGTGAGGGGTTGCGTTAAGTGTTGGAAGAGGGTTAAGGTTAGGTTTAGGTGTGCTGCCCCGTGGAACGTTAGGGTTAGGGTGAGTGTATCGGACCAATGGTATGTCTAGCCAAAAGCATGCACCCGGCATCAAGGACGGTGAGCTCAACAAAGCTCAATTATTTCAAATAGGTACAGCTTTTCAGTCAAAACCGTATTCATACAGTATAGGTCACTGAATTCAATGTAACGCAACACGGGCACTCCCGCTAGTATTTCTGGTTGTCCCAACGGTTTCTTAACACAGTCATTGCGGGGATTCGAAAATAGCAGATCCAGTCGGGGGGGGGGGGGCAGCAGCGATCGTGTTGGCGGTGGCCTCACGTGTGGCGGTGCGCTGAACGCAAGCACGTTAATTCACTGGACTCTTTGGCTTGTTTTCACCAGAGGAAAAATCTTCTCTATGAGGGTTTTCTCTTGGCAATATCAGTAGAGGGTGCAGTGGAGTAACTAAAAGTATTTTTTTTAAAGTGCACTTTGTACCTGTGGTAGGCTACAGTAGGCTTTCTAATTACACAAGGCGCCTTTGTATTGGTGAGTAGGTAAAACGTTCTTTATATTTATGAGGGGGCAGAGCAGATCGCAATTCATTTTCAATGCTGTTTTGTCAAAACCACGTGACTCCCAGCTGCTCTGCCCCCCCCCACCCTCTCCCCCAAAACAGAGACAGAGCATGCATTTGACAGTGTAAGCGGAGCCTTATACACGATTATTCATCGTGTTCACTACACAAATGCAAGACTAGCAAAGATATTTCCACATACTGTATTAGCGATGCATGTAACAGATGCAGACAACCCACTGCTGACCTGTCACACATATGCTTTGATCACGCCCCAGCCAGGTCAGTGTTGATTTTGACAGCAAATCCTTTTAGTTTTAAGTCAAAGTCTTTTGAATAGTTTTTTATTTAGTTTTAGTCACATTTTAGTCACCTGGAATGTCTTAGTGCCTTCCTAACATTTTAGGCTAGTTTCTATTGTCACAAAATTGTCAATATATTTAGTCTTAGTTTTAGACATCATAGCTTAGTTTTCATTTAGTTTTCGTCAGTGAAAAAAGGCAGTCGACGTCATTTTTGTCATAGTATTAGTCAATGAAATCAACACTGCACCAGGTTAGTGGGTTTGGGTGCAGTACTTTAGTTCGACTAGTTCGAAAAACGACAACCCACCTCAAACCCTAACCTAACCATAACCGCAAGCACGGGAGCAGGCGCTAGTCCGAGATGCGTCCGCATGAGGGACTAATGCTCTGTCGGATGTACATGTGGTCCCCAGTGGATTTAGATTATAGCTCTTTCGAAAACACAGCTATTTCAAAGAATAACACGTGGGGTTTCCCAAATATAATTATTTAATATTCTTTGGTCCTCGGGTCACTATGAGAATATTTCCTGAACGTATGAATGTATTAACTTGTTAAAGTGTCTCGGGTCGGGATGACATGTTGCTCTAGTCATTAACCCATTCTGACCTGAGATCAGATTCATACGAGGTTTCCACTGGACACACACTGGTCTGATGAACCCATTCTGACCTGAGATCAGATTCTAAAAATGTCAGTCGTTCGATTTTTCAAAAATAGCAGACCTACAAGCTCGTGTAAATCCCTGGAACATGTGACGCGTTTAAACCTAAACACCATGTGTGTAATAATAAAATGCCAAGTGTTTATTAATGGTCATAAAATACAGTAGAACACGAGTTCACTCAAACATCTCACGAGAACAACTATACTGTTCAAATTCTAAACACCTATATGACTGACTTTGATTGTAAAAACTAAACACGTTTATGTGTTTAAAAAGTGTTACAGGGATTAAACATGTTCTTCTGTTTATAATCTAAACACTGTGACACGTTTAAAAAGTGTTACAAATATGTGTTTAAAACTGTTTATAACCTAAACGCTTGGGTTTAGTGTGTAGCGCGCCACCGCTATTTTTCAATAGCTAAAGCATAACATGATACTAAAACCAAAATGGGTTCCCCGTTCAGAATGGGTTAATTACCCCAAACAACATCAAAGCACTTCACCTGTGTGTATTATTCTTTCATTACGCCCCATTTTATCAAATAAAATACAAGTTTACATCTGTCTCGCCTGTATGTCCTTTCATTAAAGCAAACTGAATTGCTTTCTTTTCGATGTCTCCAAGTGTGCACATTTGGAGAGATTGAGTTTTAACCTTCACCCAAATAATCTCAAGCGATTGCAATAAGTGTCTGTGTTACTTTGATCGGTGCATCAATTATGATTTGTTTACCATTCAATAAAATGCTATAATGTAATGCAGATAGAAAATGCAAAGTTACAGAGAGAAGTGCTTCTGTTGCAGAAATAAGTACTGCAGCTTCAAAACGATGCACTCATGACTAATATGACAGGCTTACAACCAATGCAATTTCTTCTTAATGATCAAGCCTAGTGTAAATAGATTAGTGGTTGGTACAGTATTGTATGAGTTTGTTTAGTTGCTGTAAGTACGATTAGAAGCCAAGTAAAAGTAGTTTTGTTTACTCTAGTGACTAGACTCACTAGAGTCTAGTCCATTAAATGGAATATTTACATATGGTGTAAAAATGAGAGGCAGGTTGTGATCATGGACTATACTGTGATACACCATAAAGTCCAAGACAGTTTTGTGTTTTGATTTTGTGTGGATCTTTTATAAATGCTAAATGAGGGCTGTGTGATTTGCATTTGAATGTAATTATTTATTAAATGTTTACCTCCTTCCCAGGAATAGCCTGCTTTTAATGCAATGGGGGGGAAAGAAATAATGTACATTTACATCGTTAAACTTTTACTCCACTACGCGTATATAAAAAAAAGTGTATGCTTTACTCCTGTCCATACTTTTTTGACAGCTTTAGTTGCACATACAAAACATGGGTTAGGGTTAGGGATCTGATGCTATGCTGATGTGTTACTTTGGCATGGCGTGTCAGGAATCACTATTAGATTCATAAGCATGTTTAGGAACACTTGTGTAGTGTATGTAGGCTGATAATATTGTGGTTGCATACATGCATCAGTGTTGATTACGTCGGCTAAAACCGACTAAAAATGTTCGACAACTAACTTTTTCCACGGACGAAAACTAAATGTAAACTAAATAAAAAACTAAGCTATGATGACTAAAACTAAGACTAAATATACTGACTATTTCGTCAAAAAAAAAAAACCTAGACTACAATGTTAGGAAGGGACTAGTGGACAAGAGATCCTGTATAAGTAATTTTACAATTAGTTGCATGCTGAAAATAGACAATCATTACGACGGCATCAAGGCCCGCCAAAATACATTTTAGTCGACTAAAGCAACTGTAGATTTACCGGTAGTCGACTAAAGTCTTATGGCATTTAGTCGACTAAAACATTCCAGGTGACTAAAATGTGACTGAAACTAAAATGAAAACTATTGAAGAGACTGTGACTAAATCTAAAATCAAAATGTGCTGCCAAAAACCACTGGATGTGTATGTACATTTCTGTCATGATAAAGCACAGATGGAGGACCTGTAGTGTTGAAACCTTTATTAGACCAAGCAGACAAGGACATTATCAATATTTATTTTCAACAGTTATATCAACAGTTATTAAAGGGTTTCATTGAGTTCAGAAAATACCTCAATAGAGACATAAAACTGTAGAATGTAGATACGTAGTCAAACAAACTCAACTGTCTCTTTTTAATTATCCAAACACACATGTCAACACACACTGAAGATCTACACAAACCCAGCAGCTTGTCAGCACTTTACTGCACCATTATTGTGTGCATTTTCATGAACATAATGATTGCATTGGATATCATAAATTAACATAATAATGAACAATGTTCATTATTTTACATTGTTCTACTAATAACCTAAGAGCTGAAGGGAACAATACAACAATATAATAATAATATTAAAATAAATAATATTTGAAATGCCATCATTGTCGAATCGAAAATACTGTAAGATCCATACACAAGATAATACCAAAATCTATTCACAAGTAACGTAATAGTTTATTTTATTCAGTCATGTTGATATTGTCCGATTATGTGTTTCCCAGCTTTAAGGTATGTGAAATACTTGGCCAGCGAATTTGTACGCGTCTGCCCTTATATACATCTTTATTTATTCAGGGAAGTCAATTGAGAACCAGCTCTCTTGTACAATGACGCCCTGATTACACTGTACATAACATATGTTTGAACATAAATATAACACAAAAAAAAATCAGATTGAACAAGTACAGCTATATGTCAAATTATTCCATATTCCAAGACATTTAAATCGATCAAGTGAAATCAAGTTAATCAGTTTTAAGACTATAGACAGTTGGGCAGTCTTACCCAGTTCAGAATTAACCCATTTTAGCCGGGAACCCCTTTTGGTGTTAGCATTACGTTATGCTTTAGCTATTCAAAAATAGCAGATCTACAAGCTATATATCAATAACAGTGACATCATCATTAGGCTTTTTTTTTTTTTTAAGATTTGTTTTAAAATATATTTAGATTTGTATTACGATGGCTTCAACTTTTGCATTGCAACTTTTCAGGAAAATAAAGCCTGCCATTTCTATTAGCTTGGATTCACCATCGATGATGTCACTGGTGGTGGTGGACGGGTTTCTGAACTGCCCACAGCCTTCCTATGAGACACAGACTGAGTAGGAAACAATTGTGGAATTTTATCATGAACATTATAGTTAGGACCAATTATAGGAAGAGAAGTTGAAAAGTGGTGAAGTGGTCCTTTAATAATGTGGAGGAAGTCAGAACAGGCGAGGGTGCACTGGGCTCCCCCTGACCTCGCAGAGCTGCGGGCCGGCTGCTGCTCGGTTCACAATCATGGCAGCTCACAACGACTGTACGGCACGCCGCTGTTTATAGACCAGAACGCCGTTTGGGCTGCATTTTGATTGGTCAAGAGGTGTAGCATTCACCAGTGAATGTCCGCAATATTCGACACCAGAGCGAAAAAATAATAAGAGTGAAAACGGCCGCATTTCCGCTCAGTGGAAATTTGTTGCTGATGTGGAGGCTTGCATTGACTTTGAAGTAAAAAAAAAACATTGCGTCGCTAATTCACCCTTGTAAGTACCTGTGTGTGTGAATAACTTAATATTTGTACCTTATTTTAGCCCCGTCGTTAGCGAGGTAAAGGACGATGTTTGGAGCTTAATAAAACATTCATTCAACATTCCGGTTAGCAAATTAATATTTCAGATTGCTAGAAAATGGCTGATTACCACTTCCGGTTCAAACGGCCGGATAACGGCTCTTCTCTGTATTCTTTGTGCAATCTGTTGTCACTGGCCACAGATCGCCTCCTATGGTAACTGGAGGGAAATAAACTAAAGGCATTGCCACTTTGCCCCTGTATGAGTCGTCATGTGTCTTTTTAGACTACGCGTTTCAGCAAAGCTCTTACCACAAACTGTACAAGAAAAGGGCTTTTCGCCTGTATGAGTCGTCATGTGCCTTTTTAGATGACTTGTGTTAACAGAGCCTTTACCACAAATTGTGCAAATATAGGGCTTCTCGCCTGTATGAGTCCTCATGTGTGTTTTTAGATTCCCCTTCAGAGTAAAGCCTTTACCACAAACGGTACAAGAAAGGGGCTTTTCACCTGTATGAGTCTTCGTGTGCTTTTTTAGATTTGCCTTCTGACTAAAGCCTTTACCACAAACAGAACAAGAAAAGGGCTTTTCGCCAGTATGAATTCTCATGTGTAATTTTAGATTTCTTGTATCAGCAAAGCCTTTACCACATACTGTACAAGAAAATGGCTTTTCACCTGTATGAGTCATAATCATATGTTTCTTTAGATCACCCTTGCAAACCCAGCCTTTACCACATACTGTACAAGAAAATGGCTTTTCACCTGTAGGAGTCACCATGTGTGTTTTTACATTTCCCTTCTGTGACTGTCCTCCCACATGTGATTTCAGTGTGTTTAAAGCTGACTGATCTCCCCTAGTCTCCTCTGACTCCTCACTGTCTTCAGATTCAGAACAGTGTGAAGAGAGGAGCTGGTCATCACCAGTTGGTTGCGATTGTACCCAGTACTGTATATAAGCTTGTGTTTTCATGTGTTCAATTGAGGTGCCGGCTACAGGCTCTGTCTCTCTGTTTTCATCATCGTCATCTTCACTTTTCACTGCTAGTAATGTCAACGTTGACCCACCAGCCTCCTCTGGTCTTTGAAGTAGCTTCTCTTTTTCATCTTTAATGTGTGGAGGTTGTGTTTCCTCCTGGACCAGACTGGAGCTCCTCTCCTCTTCAGGTGGAAACTCCTCTTTGCATGAAGGGATGTGCAGAAAGTCTAGGGAAAAACATAATAATACAATGAGACTCTATACAAAGTTTTAAACTTTGTATGCAATGTTCAGAAAAATCACACCTGTGTGAAGTGAGGGGCACTTCACCAACATCACATATGACATCACAAAATAGCAGTTTATAAGAATTGTGGTCCCTTATTGGCAGAGGTTTTCCTCTGACATGTATATGCCGATTTGCTCAGTGACAGACAAAACAAACATTAAATTATGTCCATTGTCAATGGCGTTTTTAATGTTTGTCTAGACAAGACAAACATTAAACCTGGCCCTCAAAAATGAGTAAGTAAGGCTGTGCACAGTGGTTTAATTGCTTTATTTTACTTTGTTTCCTGTTTTATGCCTTTGGTAGTTGGAAGTTGCGACTTTGAAAGCCCCCTTTTCTTCATGATACTGTTTTATGCACTTTGGCTTAACATTAAAGGGGCTCCACCATTAATTTAAAATCAAATGCATTATATAAATGATGCCCTTTTATACCTTTTTATACACACTGACATCTAAACAACCACTCAGATAATTACAATCAATAATAATCCTGAGATAAAAGGATGCTCTTCCTAGGCATTTCAGCTGCAATACCAAAAATGTCCACACCAGCTCCCCCCTTCCCTCCTCACCGCGTATCCCTGCCCACCTCAGTCTCAGTGGAGGGAGGGAGGGTCAGACGGACGTGGGCATTGAACGACAGGGGAGGAGGTAGGGACTGGCGAGAGAGCCAGGCTTAGTTTGAACCGAAGCGAAACAAGTTTCTTTCATGTTGGAAGTTGATACTTGGGATAAGGGGGGGGATTGTTCATGATGCAAATACAGCAATGCTTGACAAAGTAAAATAGAATCTCGCAAGAGCTCTGCAGCTGATCAGCGTTTATGTTCTGGAGCCCCGGAATGGTTTTGGCTGTAGTTTGGTTTCATTCATCCAGCGGCCAGCGCTCCACGACTCGCCCCATTAACACAATCATTCCCGGGATTCCTTCAAAATAGAAGCTCTGGGGTGCCGGGAAGACATGGCCACTTTTACTCTGCCAATGAATTATGTAAAATATATTGAAGCGAGCCGTCTGTTTTTGTAACCCTGGGTTTAGCGGGGTAGCCTACAAAATGAGACAACCGGGCTCCATGTCCTTGTTTGTATAACGACATATGGTGAAGTAAAGTAACCTGCATTGATTGTTTTATGCTGCATTCGTACAGCACTATAGTAGCCTAAACACACAATCAACACCTACTGTAAATGGCATCCCACTGAGCACCCCTAAAGGGCCGTAGTAAAAATGTGATAAAAAACAGCTAACATTTTTAGTTTTTTAGACGTTAGATTAGACGTTGACTGCTAATCAACGTCTAATCTAAGAATAGACGTCTAAAAAAACTTTCATTTTAGCCGTTTATCGCATTTTTAGACATATAATAGCCGTCTATTGCTCAGTGGGATATTTGTACTGTATTAGCTAATCGGCTGTATGTCTTGAGCACCAGGATTCCTTTGGTGGATCTGTGAAAACGACATGCAGCTTGGGAGGGACAAGGCACATTTTATTTTATCATCAACACCTTATATCTGATATAAAGATGGCCAAATCAACTGAGGTCCCGTCCCTGCACAGTGTATAGCCTACATCAGGGGTGCCCATTACATTGATCGCGGTTGACCAGTCGATCGCAAGTGTTGCGCAGGATGACCCTCTGAAAAAATAAATAAATAAAAATTGAGGCATCATTTCCATTCCATGCAGTGGGAAGATTATTTTTTCACGATGTCGCAATCCAACTGTGTTTGCCTTATATGCAATGTTCAGCATAATTTGCAAAGACAGGAAACGTGGAGAGGCATTTTACAGTACATCGCTTCATAAAAATGACAACAGTGAATTCCCTCCCAACAGTGAACTGAGAAGGATAAAGTTGAGCGACCTGAAAGCACAGTTAACCAAGCAGTATAGTGTTTGCATTTTGGCATGGTGTTAGGTATGGCCATAAGGTTTTCCAAAAACATCACAAACCTTCGCTCACCTCCTAGTGGTTAGATATGTAATATGTTTATTAGATAATTGATTTATTTTACTGGTTGTTCTGCATTTAAGTTCCTTTGTAATCGTATCCTGATTTATAATGTTGTGTTGATGTATTGTTTTGACTGTATTTGTGAATTGTAACCTCAGCTACATTGAAAATGAGGGCTTGCCCTCAACTGTAAAACCAAATCATTTTTAAGAGAGATTTGTCAATGGATTATGTTACTATTGGGTGTGCTAAATAACATACTAAATTCTTACGAAAAACAAACTAGAAAGGCATCGTTTTCAAGATGGCCTCTACGATGGCTGCCGGGAGCTTAAAATGCCTATGGTTTCATAAACCATAAACCGACCACTAGTCAAGTCAAGACACCTTTATTTATATAGTACATTAAAAAAACAACAGAAGTTGACCCAAAGTGTACATCAAAAAATAAAAATAAATTAACAATGAAAAAAAGAACAATACAATATAACAACATCACAAGGCTGCCGGGAGCCAAAATTCCAAAAAACTGTATACACTGGGATTAATGTGAAAAAACTATAACAATTATGCACTTTTTAACTGCATATATAGGGGTGCATTTCATTTTGGGAAAAAAGCCTTATGCCCCAACACATTTTACGTAAATGTTCCCAATGTATTCTATTGTTAACTTGAACAATAAATGTTTAGAAGTTTTTTAATGTTTTCTTTTATTATTTTAATTGATTACTAAACATCGGTCCAAAACATTGGCATCGCATCGGTGGTGTAGGTCTCTCCAAAATCGGCATCGGACCCTTGCTGCAAATATGTCCGAAGTAGACCTGGGCTCCTTGGCACAATAGATTAAACCTACTGTAACCAACCTACGTATAGGTGTAAAAAAAAAAACGTTTTAATGGATAAACAGGTGAATTCAGTTTTAAATTCAGCTTTTTTCCAGCTCAGGATTTTATTTTGTAGATTTTGAAAAAGTTATACATGCTTTTATCACTACCTGCCTGGATTACGGCAATGCACTTTATATTGGGGCTAGCCATAGGGCTGCATTCATAGACTGCTATTAGTGCAAAATGCTGCAGCACGCCTTCTGACAAGCACAAGAAGGCGTGACCACATTTCTCCCGTTTTAGCTTCACTGCACTGATTAAGTATAAGATTGTATTGTTTGTTTCTCTCTTCATGGGCTAGCACCTCCATATATTTCGGATCCTTTAAAATTGTACGTCCCAGAAAGGGACAACCCCTGAATAAAACGTGATTAAGAATAACTGAGAAACGAAATCTGCAGCCTGTGATTTATTTAAAATGAGCAATCCAGCAACGTAAATATTATATAATATAAGTAACCACTAACCAAAGGCAGTGATTAAAAGTTGCATTATGCTGCGTTGCTGCCATGACATGTGAAATGTTGTTTACGTTGTGTAACGTTTCTGATTGGTTACTGAGTCACGTGTCACGTGTTGGTGCGCGTTCATCTGTAGCCGTTGACTCTCCGCATTGAAGAGTAATGCACTGCGGTCCACATGTCTTCAATACAAACGATAGGAAGACACTGGGTCGCGAAATGTGTGCGCCTCATGTTATTCACACCACAAACCACTTGGGGGCAGCATACACATCACAACACAGTTTGACATAATAACACAAAGTCACCACAGACGCTAGAAAAACATGAATGATGAGCCACATGGAGCCAGGTAAAGATAATAATATAGTTTAATTAATTTAGGAAAAAGAAAACTCTGTTAAATCACTGCAGAAAATACCATTTGAAAGAAGAACACTGCATCACCCTGCCACTGAGGATTTATTGGACGAGTCCGACCTGTATTACGTTCTGATTATGTTATTTCTAATGCAACAGGAGGGTCGGGACAAAAATGGGTGAATTATGTATTGTGTATGTTGCAGAGATTTATATTATTTTGGGATGTGTATGTTTATGGGTTGATTGCTAATTGCTTGTTGTCTCCATGGTAGGGAGCAACCATCAGCTGTGGGGTGTGGGGAACATACCAACAGTATGAGGGTTTGGCAGTACCCTGTTTTCTCGTTGTTTAGATATTGTTAAGTGATTGAATAAGTGATGTATTATAATAATGTGATGAATATGTGTTGTCCCTGGACATTATGAAATACTGGTGTAAATTGTGGAATCAATTCAGGGTGGTATGTTCCAGTGGGAGGGGCTTAGCCTTTATAGGTAGGGAGGCCTCCCACTGCCTGGCAGTCAAAGCAGGACTGTGGAGGTGGAAGGAGCGAGGGCCACCTGTCCAGTATTAAATGTAAATACTTTTGTTTTGAGTGAATAAAGACGAACCATCCTCTGCATCAAGGACTGCCTGGAGGTTATTTATATGCACTTTTCCCATTGTCCCGGTTTTGCACACTACCCACACTAGGCAAGTGTGACATTTGGTGGCAGTGGTGGGATCATGTCCGTCCGGAAGAAGACCCCCCCTAATGGGAAAGAAAATGGGAACCAGGAGCAAGATTAAAATACCAGAAGAACAACCAGAACCTGAGGTTCTGGGGCAGGAGGAATGGGAGGATGCAGAGGGGGGAGCGGCCGCTCCGCGCCATCGTCCTGCACCCCAGGAGGAGATGGTCCATTTACCACTGGTGGGGGAGATGAGAGGGATCCGGGCAGCGATCCAGACACCCCAGCAGCAGCCACCCGCACCGCAGCAGGGACCCCAAGTACCACGCAAGGACCCCAAGTTTCTCCCTTCCCAAGAAGGTGAGGATATGGAAAACTACCTCCTCCGCTTTGAGCGACTTGCAAAAAACCTGGGCGTGGCCGGAGGTAGAGTGGGCGTATCGGCTGGTGCCTCTGCTGACGGGGAAGGCATTGGAGGCTTATGCGGCCATGGATGAAGATAGCACCGACTCCTATCCTGACCTCAAACAAGCTTTGTTGACCAAGTTCAACATCTCGGCAGACACTTATCGTCAGCGCTTTAGAGACACTACTGCTCCCCAAGGGGAAGTGCCCATTGAAACCTTCCTACGCTTGAGGGGTCTGTATCGCCGTTGGATCAAGCCACACCAGTGCAGTGTGGCGGAAATTGGGGAAGCCATTGTGTTGGAGCAGCTGATGAGAGTGTTCCCTCCCGAAATGCGTCAAGGAGCAAGAGCCCACCACCGGCTTCGAAGCAGCAAAACTGGCGATGTGGTATGTCAACGCCCGGAGGGCACCAGCTACAACGGCACAACAACGTCAGCCAAACCGAGGCCAAAGTGACAACAGGCAAGAGGGGCCGAAGGGAACTCAGGGGAATGTGGGGTTTAACAGAGGTGGGCAGGGGGAAATGATTTGTTACTACTGCCAGCAGCCTGGCCATAAGGCCTTAGAATGCCCTCGTAAGAAACCTAAACTGTCCGGCTACTGCTATGTTCCAAGCAAGGAGGTGTGGGCCACCGTGGCTGTGCCTGGAGGGGGGGGGAGGTGATGTGGCAGTCCACCCTGCCACTGAGGATTTAAAGGGATTGTGACATTAAAAAAAGGTTTTGGAATTGTTCTTGTTTTTTTTAGGTTTTCTAATCTCAATTGCACCCAAAAAACATGAACATTTAACATTCAGTAGATTTTCTGTGATCTGGGGTTTTCTGGCTCAAACAGGTGCTCTGATTTGCCGGCAGTAAGTGACATCACTTACTGCAAATCCCATATATGTCAATAGGATTTGCCAGCAGATGTCACTGTTTCACTGTGTTGCCTGTTTTCATTGTAGCTCAAAAGGCCCAAAAAACCCCAAAGAAAAATTCAGACCACAGAAAATCCACTGAATGTTCAAAGTTCAGGTTTTTTGGGTGTAATTGAGGTCATAAAACCTAAAAGAAAAAAGAAAAAGAAATGAAAATGAATGTCATAAAACCTTTAATATTCCGACCTGTATTAAGTTCTGATTATGTTATTTCTAATGTACCAGGAGGGTCGGGACACAAATGGGTGAATTTTGTATTGTGTATGTTGCAGAGATTTATATTATTTTGGGATGTGTATGTTTATGGGTTGATTGCTAATTGCTTGTTGTCTCCATGGTAGGGAGCAACCATCAGCTGTGGGGTGTGGGGAACATACCAACAGTATGAGGGTTTGTTTGACCACTGGCACCTGTGCATTGCATGTTGTACAAACACACACACACACACACACACACACACACACACACACACACACACACACACACACACACACACACACACACACACACACACACACTTAATTGATCAAATCTGTGACTGATAAAGTTTATGTTAGCCTATCAGTCCACCTTAGACAACTGGTAATGATTACAAAACAAATATTGTAATCTTTATTTTGCAATGTTGACTAATAAAAGTAATTTTACTTTCAATTCAAAGTCTTGGCTGTATTTTTGTATGTTGTGTGAGGGTGCCCCTCCCCTTCCTTATGCTTCAAAAATAAAATAAGGCATTTTTCCAATGCATCTGAAGAGGCTTTAAATTAAAACCTTTTAACCCATTTAGACCTGAGGATGATTCTACAAATGTCTTCTAAATCCAAAAAGTTTTCTGAAAACCCTATGTTTCTATATGGTCAGTGGTGCTCAACCTTTTTCATGTCAAGGATCCCCAGAATTATCTGTATTTGGCCGTGGACCCCCATCCGAAAATATGTAGTTCCAGGGACCTCCCAGCAGCAAATATTTTAGTTAAAAACGTTCGCTCTGAAAGAATTCAAAGATTTGCGCCACTTTTTAACGATTTTTCAAAAATAGCAGATCTAGTATAACTGCTTAAAACACCAGAATAATGGGTTAATACACATTTGAACCTGTCAAGGCCCCTCAAAAATAATGTCATTATACCTTCAAATTGATAATCAATTAATCTTTACACCCACAGTACCGGCTCACTTTTACAATAAAATAAATAAAGAGAGAGTGCTTGAAACTTACTGAGATCCATGTGGTCTCCAGCTTCCCGTTTAAGGTCGTCTTCAGCTTCCTGTTTAATAGAAACAGTCCTGGCTGGAGAATTGATCTTCACCTGCAGACTGGACTCCACGCACTGGTCTGGAACGAAGAAAATTGGAATACAATAAGCAATTTAATACTAAGGGCAAATGGAAATAAGCCTTGGCTTTCTAGGGTTTAAATCCTGAACCTGAATGTTTTTATTTGCGACCATAGGTCGCAGATTACTATGAAAAAGCCTGTCAGTCAGTCCGTCCATATATGGCCGTCACGCGGCCATACCGTCACGCATGAAGATCACGACACTGACCTCATTAAACCCTGGATAGCCATACATGGAGAAGACTGGATGATCACCTAGGTCTGCATATGGAGCCGGCCAGCAACTCTCAAACCCTTAGATCTCCATATATGGAGTTGACCTGTTCTGATATTCCATATGTCGATCCCTCCCCATCCATCCTTCCTCTTCGATGTCTCCCTTTGGACCGATACCTGTCCATTCAAATCCTAGACGGGCCCACCCCAAATTTAGCCGCAGCCGCGCCCGGCAGCTGGCTAGTTCTCAACAGCCCCGAAAACTATGTCCCCGGGCCTACCTGGGGCCTCATCAAACCCTGTACACTCAAGACACTCCACCGCTGCCACCCTTAGATCTCCATATATGGAGCCGACCTGTTCTGAAATTCCATATGTATTCCATGTTGTGCGTGTTCTGCCCGGGGGCGTGGTTATAAGCACAACCCGGGCTTGGATTTCGAATGTCTCGTAACAGACATACCTGCAGTGCTGTCCATATCAAAATCACTGTCCAGCAGTTTGTTTTGTTTCCCCATCTCTCTCTGGAAGAGGTTGCACATGAACTGTGCAGCTGCACGGAGGCGCTCCAACACAAACACTCTGACATCAAGCGTCACACAACAAACATCAACACCACGCTCATGCTGCTGTTTGTCCAAAACACGCAATATGTCCTCTCCCACCGACGTCATGTGTTCATTTATCTTCAGCCGTACAGACTCCATTTGACACGGTTTCACCTCCTTTCGGAGACGTTGTTTTTAGCAGCACTCCGTTTATTTCCCACCACGATGAAAAACAACCATAGAGCTAAAGGCTAACAACCTCTTTGCGGCTAACAACAACAGCGCCAACGTCTGCGTCAAGGGAGACAGTCCAGACCAGTGTACAGGGAGCTTCCGGTGGCCGATCTCTTCAGAATAAAAGTTTCCGCTAAAGTAAACAAATGATTAATTTGCACATTCAAATAATGTTTCGTTTAAACAAAAATATAAAAGACAAATTATGTTTCTGTGTATTCCTATTGAAGGTGATAGGGGAGAGCGGGGTCGGTTGATGCGCATTTTACTAATCCCTCCCTACACAGAGATTAATTAATTTCAAGTAACCAAACTTTTTTGTGAACAATATACACTTGTCCTAGTTTTAAGCCAAAATGTAAAATATGTCTGTCTTCAAGCTGTGACTCCACCCACCCCCGGGGGAAGTTGTGATTTGCTCTCGTTCACTGCAATGCAATTTGCGGCATTTCCCAAACAATGTTGCGTTTGAGTAGCGATTATCAAACGTATTTGCAATGCCATACGTTGAAAGATCTGTTGCCCGTGGACAAGGCACGCTACGTCCGCAAGTTAGATATTATCGGCATAGATGTTTGTCCGTATATGTGATTAAGGATTGGACCAAGTTGCATTGGCAGCCATAGAAAATTCTTACCCCGGGCTAAAACCGGATGTGACATTTGTGGGCGTTCCTATGTCTAGCGTGGTGCCTCTGGGCTGTTTTGAGTGCTAGATGTTTATGGGCGCGTTCGGAAATGCGCCCTGAACGCACTGGTGTGCTCTCTTGTCGTTCGTTTATGCAGTGCACTCAGTGCGTTGTCGTTCGAAAATCCAGTGCGCTGCACACCGGGTGTGCCGAGTGCACGCACTGAGCGACCCTACCCTGAAGCTGGGGTTGTCCGGTGTGATTCGTGTGAATGCGTCACAGCTGTGGTCGTTCGGAAATAAGGCACACTGAACGCACTCTGTGACGTCACCGCCCACCACACTCAACAAACTGACCACATTCCCGGTGCGCGTTTCCGAACGCGCCCTATAGCTCGGGACGTCGGGGTGTGAGGGGGAGGAGGGGTTAGTGGGGGAGTTTTAGCCAATCACAGCGAGGGAGTCTTCAGCCCCAGTCCCCAGCACAGTTTTATAATGAAAATGAGAATTACGCGATGCAATATTTCCCTTAAAGCAATATCTTAGTTTTACCTACATTCTTCATTCTTCATTCTTTAACATGCTTCATTATGAAATAGTATGTTTATGTTTTGTTTGTATTTTAATTATGATAATCGCTATGTAGCGATTCATGGTCTGGTCTTGGTGGCAAAGCAAAGCAAAGCAAAGTTCTTTGTTTACCCAGGGAAGTGGACTAAGCCAAGGACTTGTTTACAGCCAGACCCTGCTCATAGAACATTTCATGGTAGGGGTTCAATGCCTTGCTCAAGCTCGGCACTTCAGCGGTGGTAATTTTAATGTGCCGGTCCGGGGATGCGAACTGGCGACCTTCCGGTATCAAGACCGCTCCGCAAAACGTTCGGCCACCGCTGCCACTCGCTACTCATATAGCAAGGATTCACTGACGCTTCCTCCTGCGTCAGTGAATCCTCGCTATGAGTCTGGCAGTCTAGCGGCAGCAAGCAGCAGTCCTCACAACGGTGCATGTTCTTCAGTGACGGGTCTGCCTCATCCCAGTGCCCAAACAACGCTCTCGGCGACCAGGGGTGAAACTTCAATTAGGGATTAAGCCCGGATGTAACAAATATCCCGGTTTATTATATCCTGGATCAGCGATGAACTGTTTTCATGAAAACTGGTTAATCTTGCCAGATTCATTTGGCCAGTTAACCTGGATATGTTGAGGCTTGATTTGGTTTCATCAAAGCAATGCCACATTAGTTCCCATGGCAACTAATGCTATGGATTTAGCCTGCTCCGGACCAGACTAACAGCCAGGTTTAACTAAATCCTGATTTTTTACGCCTCGTTTTGTTTAACAGCTTTTAGTCCAATGACTCCAATCTTAAACCAATTACTTTTTCCACTGTAAATTCAACACCTATGTATATGGACTCATTTTTATTACCCTGTATTCAAATAAAATTAAATATATACAATAAGATAATACATTTAATTATATTACTGACATAGCGTATGACCATGAATCATAATTGTTTCAGAATGACACATGTCATATGTTATAACACCATAGCCTAACATATTGTTAGATGTTTGGTAATAGGATATATTAGGCTACAGCAGTTATTGAGATTATAAAAAAATGTCTGACAAGTGTGTTTCCAATTAAGGTAGCGATGAGAGTAAAATAAAAGCCTGTGTAGGTTTGATTATCCTAGAGCTTCAGGATGACATGTCCTTTCTTGCTGGATGTTCATGATGAAGAGGCGCTGATCTTGTGTAGGGCATGACAGGTTGTACGAGTGATACAGATTTTCGGGAGACGGGCTACGTTACCTTTGTAAACTGCTTGCCTCCCGAAATTCTCACCACACTGCAAGGAGCCAAGCCTTGACAGTACCACAAATGGTGTGCATCGCTCTAAGATTCTTTGCTAGCGGATCGTTTCTGTACAGTGTTGGCGATGATGAGAATCTAGCAAAGCAAAGCCACTGTGTGCAGTACAATTCAGAGTGTACCTTGCCCTTAAAGCATTTTCATTCATTTGCTTATCCATCTGACCGAACAGGCGACTTGGGAAATGAGCTAATTCAGTTCAGAGCTTTTGTTAAGTTTGACGAAAATCACAGAATCCAAAGCCCCAAAGAACAGCTGGCTTGCAAACATAATTTCCCAATGTGTATGTGGCGCTGCGGTTGTTTCTGACTCTGCCCGTTAGTAATTGTGAAGGGGAGCGGCCCTTTTCTCTCATGTCCAGAGTAAAAAATAAACTGAGAACTAAAATGACACAGAAACGTCTAAAGGCACTTTCGCTGATGGCCATATAGTGAGTGAGCTGACCCTGACATTGTGGATGACTTTGCACGAAGAAAAAGAAAAAAAAAAGGTCATGATTCATTTAGGTTTTCCCACATTTTCTGTGTTGTTATTGTTTTAGTTGTTATTTTGATAATAGAAGTGAAGTGGGTTAACTGCTTAAACGTATTGTGGTTGAGTGCTGTGCGGTGTAGGCATATTTGGTTAAATCAATGTGCTGTTGGCTTAAACAGATGCGCACGGAACGTTACAGACTCTCTTTTATGCCAACTGCCATCATTCAGGGCGGAGTCACCACCCCCAGGGTAAGTTGTGATTTGCTCTCGTTCACTGCAATGCAATTTGCGGCATTTCCAAAACAATATTGCGCAGAGTAGCGATTGTCAAACGTATTTGCAATGCCATACGTTGAAAGATCTGTTGCCCGTGGACAAGGCACGCTATCTCCGCAAGTTAGATATTATCGGCATAGATAATAGGCAATCCAGCTCGACCGCTGGGGCCTGTTTCACAAAACTTGGATTAACTAATCCAGGATTTAGGCCAAAACCAGGCTTTTTCAATCCTGGTCTTTACAGCCTGGTTTATTCCGTTCCACTAAAGCCAAGCGAGGCTCAGAATTGGCAGATTTGGCGAGCCGGGATCAGCAAGCCATCTCTAGACCCATTCTGTGGAACACAGATTTACTGATCCTTCTTCTTCATGGGGTATGGCAGTTTGCATCCTTAATAGTTGCATTACTGCCCCTTCTGTATATCTCAGTATCTTTACTAATCTATTCAAGACTTACTGATAAGCTTCTAAAATAAATACTGCTGCTGTAATCAAAGAGAGAACATACTCTCAATAGTGGATAGACTGAATGATTAACTACCCCAAAAATATAGTTTACATTTTACCACTACTATTAACTTAAAACAGAATTCTTAATATTGTAAGCATAATGATATTGTCGCATTGTGATATTTGGCCATAACTCCCTCCTCTGAGGGAGCTACCTTTGGGGAAGGGGGTTGTTGTCCGGACAGGGGCCAGACTGGTGAACTGTGGGTCATGTGTTCAATAGTGGGTGAAACGTTACAATGGTAATATGTTGTAAAACAATGAGTAATGCTAATATTTAGTTTTCACTTTTACAAAAAAAAAATATATATAATATAATATAATATAAGAATTCTTCTTAACCGTGCACTTGCACGACAGCAAACCTATTCTGGGGAACATTCACCAAAAGCAGCTGATCTACAAGCTCACAAGCTGTCATGATATTGTGCAGCCTATATATTTTGTTTATTTGATTGTATAATAGTGCTTAAATTAGTCCTTTAATGCAGACCGATACAAATAAGGCAACATAAACCCATAATAATTGAATAAATCTGGAAAACATCATTGGTTTGTGATCAGTTTGACTGATTAATGTCAAACTGATCACAAACAGGATTAGGTTAAACCTGGCTGTTAGCCTGGTCCGGAGCAGGCAAAGTCCAAAGCATTAGTTTCCATGGTAACTAATGTAGCATCACTTTCATGAAACCATATCAAGCCTCAACATATCCAGGTTAACTGGTTAAATTAATCTGGCAAGATTAACCAGCTTTCATGAAACCGGTTAATCACTGATCCAGGATATATTAAGCCAGGATATGTGTTAAATAACGGCTTAATCTCTAATCCAAGTTTCGTGAAACAGGCCCCTGGTCTCTATTATCTTGTTCAGAACACGTTGTTTCATCTGTGATCACACACGATCAGTTATATCAACACAGACCGTTTTGCTGTGCAAAAAACGTCCTAAATCAGAGGAATTAGCCCGCTGCAGGTCACTGGTGCCTATTTTTTTCTGCCAGCCCAATGAACATCAGTATAGTGTCGCAGTCCCGCCCCCTCGAGAGCCCCGGAAAATAATTCCCCGTAAATTTTCCTCATTATTCCTCATTATTATTTATTTAAAGACGTTTACGCTGCAGACAAAGCCAACTGGAGTTGTGACACAGACAATAAACACAATGTTTTGGGCCAAACAGTCCAAAATATTGTGTTTGTTGTTGTCACAGTCCGTGACATGTGTTATGTTTTTGTTATGTTCCTTGTTCTTGGTTTTGGTTTTATTTTGCAGTCTGTTAGTGTTTCCTGTGTTGCTCATGTTACCTGTGTTGTCTCACCAGTACCCTGATTACCCTAGTGTTTCCACCTTGTCTTGTTAGTCTTTTTAGCCAATCATTGTAAGAATTATCTGTTATGAACAGGGGGGGTGACTCCTCCGAGCGGAGGAAGAAGTGTTCAGCCAGTTTTGCAGTCCCCGCGCCGCAGCAAAAAAATATATATTTGAGTGAGTTTTAGTGAGTAGCGAGTAGTAGTAATGATCCATCCTTGTCCAGTGGCCTTCTCCAGTCCCAGCATTTATTTTTTTAATACAGTATACATTCAAGTCTATATTTTGATACATATCATGGGCACCAAGTCATATCAAAACAATGTCTTTGGATGTCTTTTTATCAAAATTGTGTTTCTTCATAACAGGTTTTTGAGATACATGCATGAATAGACAAGGTACTGGTAAGACTATGAAAACATGGTATATATCAAAATGTGTGTTAAAATGTCAAATTTTATCCCCCAAAAAAATGGAGTTTCTATCATGTTCCAATTCAGAGCTATTGGCCATTTTTGATGGATTGGTCAGATTGGTCATGACTGACCATGCTATTTATAGATGGCAAAATATCTACAGTGGTACATGTGAGAAACTTTTTTTATTCTTTATTTAACTAGACAACTCAACGTTTAAAATGAGATGGCATGGGTGTGTACGCCCAGCAGAAGAAAAAGTTATTTGGAAAATAAAACTTCAACCGGCCATAACTTGTTTTGTTGTCCTAGAAACACTACACAGTGTAAATGCAGGCTCTTTTAAATGGCTTCCAACACAAAAACTAAACATTCACTCACACTCAGTATTTTTTTTTCCTGGAAGCAGACAAGTCAAGCTTTCTCTGAAGGTCTTTCGTCTTTCGCACAGTCACAACAGAGAATTTTCAATAAATCATTCAAAAACGCAATTCTCCCATAGAGAAGTCTAACAACTACATTGATTTGACTTGAAACTCTCAAAGAGTTAAAGTCTTTGTATTGAGTTTGTGCTTGAAATGTACTGTAATTCTGCAAACTGTTAATAAATATTTTAATCAAAAAGTGATACGGCGATTCCCTAAGCTCCGCCCACTGCTGGTCTCTTTCTTTTGTTCCCTGGGCTGGAGCTTGTTCTCTGCTCTTGTTGTGTGGCGTTGTCGTTGGTTGTCATAGCTGCCAGTTCCCACCTGATGTTGTGCGGGAGTCCAAGCTGCTCCAGATTGTACTGAATAACCGCTAGTTTACATAAAGTCTTAAGACTAGGACTCAAGTCCAATATGTGCAGTTCATCGGGGTTGTTTTCTCCTCCAAAGAATACGACACAATCTCCAACCATGCAACAGTAGCTCATAGTGGACAGGACTTTTCCCGGGCTGGCCTTTATCCAGGAGAAGGTCTCTGGGCAGAATTTCCTCAGATAACAAATCCCAGGCTTGTAACTGCCGTGCTGACTTACCGTGTACAGCTCTCCATTGTGGGCAAAGGCAAAATGACGAGGCCGACGACTCATCGCCCTCGTCTTCGGCAGCCAGCTGTCGGTCTCTGTGTCAAACACTTGTAATCGCGTTGTAATCGCGTTGTAATCGCTCCCACATACATACATCTTTGTCCCGATGATGGTGACGGAGTGACACGAATGAGGAAGGACAGACATGAACAACGAACGAGGAGGGTGAATTCCACTGGTATTAATGAAAGACCAGACCATTGAGCTGGTGTCCAACTTGTACATGTCATCAATCCATACGTTCCTCTTGGTCCATCCCCCGTGGACAAACATGACCTTCCCCGAGACGCAGGCTGCGTGGTGGTACCTCGCGTCCGGAACGGTCCCGGAGACATCATTCTTTAACCAACGGTGGGTGTCGACGTGGAAGGCGTAAAGCCTGCGCTGGCGTCCTCCCCACACGTAGATCACGTGTTCTATCAGCACGGCCGTGCATCCGCGACCCGCGGCGCGAATCTCGAGGGGACGTTCTCCTCCCTCCTTGATGGTCACTTGCGGTAACATCCTCCAGGACAAAGAAACCGGGCTGAAGACGTGGACGTTCATCTGGCACCTGTGCTCACTGTAGGACTGGCCTCCGAAGCAGTACACCTGGTCCTCCACTGCGACGACGGCGTGGATCGCCTTCCCTTCTCCGTCCTGATGAAGTGTCCAGCGCAACATTCTGTACGATTAAATGGAGTCTGGTCTACAGCTCTATATGATCGACACTCAAGTGTGTGTGTGCATGTGTGTGTGTGTGTGTGTGTGTGTGTGGAAACAAGGGCATGCACTATCCAAGGATATGATCTAAACAGATTTGTATCTGTGATTTCAAATATAGCTTTTATTTTATACTAGTCTGGCCTTAGTGTAGGCTACATGTCCATATTTGGATTGCGGGGGGAACGTCACATGTCATACGATGTCACAGGGGTCCATATTTGCCCACTGCAGTAAAGGACATAATGAAATCCTCACTGTGTGTGTGTGTGTGTGATATGTTAGGACAGCAATTGTGCCAAATTAATTTATTGCCACCAGCGGGAATGGTGATGTCACCCTTGGGACACCCTGGTGGCGCGTTTCAACTGCAAGGCTCAGCGTCTCTCAAATGCTTTAACATTAGCAATCATTCTCCCTTTGCACAATGTAGGAGGCGGGACTTCCTGTTGGAATAGTGCCCCTCTGTTTACTTACGCCCTATCCACATTGCATTGATTTCGTTGGTTTTCTAAGGTAAATTATATTATTTTCTCGTCACTCGTAAATGTATTAATTACGTTTAAAAATTACTTTTATTTGTATGGTTCAATAATATACCTTTCGTTTTTATCGGAATTGTTTTATTGTGTGTTTATTTCCAAAGAGAATTGATGTGGATTCAACACTGTATGGCAGGCGAATGGCTATGTACACTGCACACAGCTAGATTCTAAGGTAAACATTATTTTATTATGCTACAATCTGTTTAATAAGCTGTTAATAAGTGTTTTTATCAGTGGTGTCTTTTAAGTTTTTGGGGCTTTTTTTAATGTATACAAAAAAACGTTTACTGTTAGAGCAAGGCACAGTTTGCTGGTTTAATCACATTTGTTTGTGCATAATCAGCATATAATTATATGAGACATATGAATTCAATTGTGTCACCATCGCGTTTGTTAGACCTAGACTGATAATGACAAAGAAGAACACAGCACAACATTAGCATCATCATCATGATCATGATCATTAGCATCACAGATTAGCTCCGTCTGAAGCCAATCTCTCTATATGAAAAGTGGGCTACATGCTCACAACAAGTCACAATGCAATGTGGTCTTGTAGATCTTTATTTTTATTTTTTATTAAAATATTAATAACCCCCCGTTTGTGTGTGTAGGGACCCACAACCAGGTAGCCAGGAGGATCATCTGACAGATACAGGTCGAAGGACAGTGTTGGCACTGGCAGCTATGTTTTTTTATTAATTTGTATTATTGTATCATACCACATCTTAATGAATTCCTGCCGTGCTTCTATGTACTCATATGTGTATTGGTCAAGACACTGTACCTAAAGAATGCAGCATTTTTGTGTGTGTGTTTCTCACAAAAGACTGATTCTTTATAAAAATCTAATTGTCTATATGTGCCTCCTTTTTTGCTCCAGGATGAAGAAAGGCACTGTAAAGTATATGAAGAGGGCGTGTGGTTCTGCAGAGTTTTGCTCAGTCCCTCTTTGCTCTACATCAGCTTCAGTCTGTTCGGTCAGTTTCCATGCCATCCCAGCTAATGCTGAACTGAGGGCAAGGTGGCTTGTCAACATCAAAAGGGATGACTTCATAGTTACTTCTAAGAGCAGGGTGTGCAGCAGGCATTTCCTCCCCGAAGATGTGGTAACAACTGCAGGTGGATGCCATCGTATCCGAAAGGGAGCAGTGCCTGTGCTGTTCCAATGGAATGGCTATGATGTCCGCCAACGTGTCAGTGTTTGGGAGAGGAGAGAGAGACCAGTGGATAACTGCACCGATCAGACTGACGATGATGACCCTGGAGGTGCTGAAGGTGACTGGTCTGATTTACATCTAAACTTAACACCAGACATCCCCCCACCCCAACTGTTTACATATATTTTTGCTACTAGTGCTGATGTAGGGCATAATATTGTATATTATTGTGTGTCTAAATGTCTCTGGATTGAATACACAGGACCACATTTGGAAACAAGTCCTCAGGACATTTTTGGGTTACCAGTAGTATGACTGTACTCGTGCTGTTAGCATTTCTGTCTAACAAAGTATTCATTCAATCAGCAGATCAGACTGTCAGTGACGAGGATGGAGCTGGTGCAATGGAAGTGTCTGACCACGACTACTGCACATCTCCTGAACCTGCCGCAGTTGACCTGGACTTGAGCGAGAGGGACGAATTGAGAGATGGAAACCTTGAACTGAGGAAGCAACTCGAGGACATGACGATTCAATCTCGGTTTGGGCTGCATAGATTTGAAGGCTCAGACTCACAAATTAAAGTTTTCACAAGGTGAATGTAATATTGCACAAAGCATATCAATTTCATAAGAATAACTTCACTAATGTATGACGCTGTAAATGCCATTAATTGAAACCTTGCTTATGACTGTGTCTTAATGTTTCTTAGATTTGCTAGCTATGAGCACCTGATGGCCTTTTGGCAACTCATTGCACCATCCACTGCCAACATCATCCGGGTCACTCGAGCACGGAGAGCCCAGCAGAGAAATGAGGAAATAATGTTTCCATGTAATTATTCAGTAAGTTATTCAGTAATTCAGTGTGTGTGTGTGTGTGTGTGTGTGTGTGTATGTGTGTGTGTGTGTGTGTGTGTGTGTGTGTGTGTGTGTGTGTGTGTGAGAGAGAGAGAGAGAGAGAGAGAGAGAGAGAGAGAGAGAGAGAGAGAGAGAAATTAATGCTTGACATAATTGTCTAATCTGTTTTGTACAATGTCTTACAGAGACATGCTCTTCCTCTTATGGATGAGATGTTCCTCTACCTCATGTACTAGGCCCTGGGGTCCACAGAAGCTGACTTGGCAGACCGTTTTGGGATCCACACATCTACAGTTAGCCGGATCATCACAACATGGACCCACTACCTGTACTTCCTACTTGGCTCACTGAAGATCTGGCTGACTAAAGAGCAAGTTCAAGCTGCATTGCCAAGGGAGTTCAGGCAGAGCCAATATGCAGACACACAGGTAAACATAATCTCTCAAATACACTACGTGTTATATGTAATGTATTCCAAATAAACCTAACTTATCACTCAACGTTGCAGTAGGACATTGATGTGTGAAAAATTTGATTTGATGTTACTTGATTTGGTTGGTAGTTGTTGACTGCATGCACCGAGCTGAGATGCCAACAGCCAGAAAGTCTGCCTCTGCAAACTGAACTGTACTCCACCTACAAGTCTCATACCACCCTGAAGGGTCTGATTGGAATGTCACCGCATGGAGCAGACTCATTTATATCTTCCCTGTATGCTGGCTCCATCAGTGACAAAGAACTGTTTAAGCAGTCAGGCATCCAACGCCTACTGACAGAGGATATGGCTGTAATAGCAGACAAAGGATTTCTGATAGAAGACTGTATCCCTGGTAAACTGTATCGTCCACCCTTCCTCTCAAAACAGAGCCAGATGCCAGCGGAACAGGTGAAGAAAACACAGGATATTGCGCACCTTCGAGTCCACGTAGAAAGATTAATTGGTAGGATTAAATTTAACAAACTCTTCCACTCTGACATCCCAGTGTCTCAGATGGGAAGCATAAACTCTACGTGGACCGTAGCCTGCTTGCTGAGCAACTACCAGTATGGGCCTCTTGTTAAGGCCGGGGCCTTGTGATTCTGCATAGGGCACCACCATTTCATTGTTTTGTCATATTTTTCTAATAATCAATAATTCGCAGATTGTAACGGAAGAGAGATGGCTCACTCCATGTACTGTTACACATTTAACAATTAACACTGGAAAAACTATGGTTAAGTGGATTTTTTTGGCAGCAAATTTCTATTTTAGTTTAGTCTTTGGAATGAAACTTAATTTAGTTTTAGTCACATTTTAGTCACCTGGAATGTTTGTGTTAGTCGACTAAATCTACAGCTGATTTAGTCGACTAAAATGTATTTCGTCGGGCCTTGATGCCGTTGTAATGACACTTTTACACTTGCTGAAAATAGCCAATCTACAAGCTCATAGCGTGCCACTCGATGGCGCGCTACGAGTTTGTAGGTCTGCTATTTTTGAAAAAATGTGGAGCAAATCTTTGAATATATTCTTTCACAATGAACGTTTTAGCTCATACCTTTGCTTCTGGGGGGTCCCTGAAACTACATATTTTCAGATGGGTGTCAGCGGCCAAATACAGATAAATCTGGGGGTCCTTGACATGGAAAATGTATTTTCCAGCTGCTCCTAGAAACCCTAGCGGAGCTAGGCATCGGTGGAACGGCACTAAAGTGGTTCTCCTCCTACCTCACCGATCGGACCTACCAGGTTTCCTGGAAAGGTCTGCTATCATCCCCCCGAACCCTCCAAACTGGGGTCCCACAGGGATCTGTACTTGGTCCCCTCCTTTTCTCACTGTACACTAAATCCCTTGGCACTATCATCTCTGCTCACAATATATCCTATCACTGCTACGCCGATGACACACAACTGTTCCTATCCTTCCCCCCCTCTGCCACTCAGGTGGAAGAGCGCATCACTGCATGCCTGGCTGACATATCACAGTGGATGTCCTCCAACCACCTCAAGCTGAACCCAGACAAGACTGAGCTTCTCTTCTTCCCAGCTAAGTCCTGCCCTATGCAGGAGCTAACTATTTCCGTAGACAACGCCCTGGTAACGTCTGTCCCAACAGCCAGGAATCTTGGTGTTGTCCTGGACAGTCAGCTCTCGTTCAAAGCTCACATCACAGCTGTCACTCGATCATGTAGGTTCACACTCTATAACATACGACGAATTAGACCGTTCCTCACCCAGGAATCAGCCCAGCTCCTAATCCAGACAACAGTCTTGTCAAAACTCGACTATTGTAACTCCCTCCTTACTGGCCTACCAGCATGTGCACTTAAGCCTCTCCAGCTGATCCAAAATGCAGCAGCTCGCTTGGTCTTCAACCAGCCAAAATTCTCACATGTCTCCCCCCTGCTCCGCTCCCTCCACTGGCTCCCGGTCGCTGCCCGCACAGAATACAAAACTCTGATGCTGGCATTCAAAGCAACCAAAGGTATGGCTCCCCCATATCTTACAAGTATGATTGAACCCTACAAACCCTCCCGCGCACTCAGATCAGCCAACGCAGGGAAACTGGAAGTACCCTCACTAAAAACGCCGGGACAACGCTCCACACGTCCCAAACTCTTCTCCCTTCTGGCTCCAAAACTGTGGAATGCACTTCCCATTGCAGTCAGAACTGCAGCATCACTCCCAATCTTCCGCCGTAGCCTGAAAACCCACCTTTTCAGACTCCATCATGGCCCATAGCACTTACCCTAACCCCTTAGATAGCATTTCTGTTGGCTTAGATAGCATTTGACACAGACTTATAGCATGTTATGTAGACAGCACTATAATTGTATTGTATATAGTCATAGCACGCCATAGTACATATGTATAGCATAGTAGTGAATATGTATAGTTTATTATGTATAGTGTATGTATAGTTTCATCATATAGATATTCCACTGTTACCTTCTTAGCTTACGCATGTTTCATGATAAATGCTTTTATGTGATGTATTCCCATGCTTTTGTTCTTGCCTAAATGTAAGTCGCTCTGGATTAAGAGCGTCTGCTAAATGCCTAAATTGTAATTGTAAATTGAAAAGGTTGAGCACCACTGACATAGAAACATAGGTTTTTCAGAAAACTGTCAGTAGATTTTGTAGAATGTGGTCTGAAATGAGTAAAAAGAAGAAAAATAAATAAAGAATCATGTTTATTTTTAAGTGAAATATCCCTTGAACTCCAATATTTTGTTAACCCATTCTGAACTGTGTTTTAACTGTGTTTTAAGCATTATGTTACACTTTAGCTATTGAAAAATAGCAGATCTACAAGCTCAGCGCACCACACTAGGAGCTTGTAGGTCTGCTATTTTTGAAAAATCGTGAATGCGGCACAAATCTTTGAATATATATTCTTTCAGAGCCAACGTTTTTAACTCAAATCTTTGCTTCTGAGGGGAATAACATTTTCAGATGGGGGTCGGTGGCCAAATGCATATGTTTGGGGTCCTTATTGAAAAGATTTCCAGCACAGGATGAAATCATTGTTTTTCTTATCTACACATAATACAGTGAATAGCACAGGCAGAATACTCACATACTAGAGCATAAATGTGTCAGAGCTGATAGACATGTAAATATGAAATAAATGATTAAACGTAGCTAGGTGTAATGTTAGTCCACAGAAGACATGTAAATATGAAATAAATGCTGAGGAAAAAAAAAAAAAAAGCCTGTTTTCTGCAAGACATTACATGACAACCAATGTCAATTTGAAGCTATGATTCCCTGCTTTCATGACATGAAAAAAATCCAATGGCAGTCCCTCAGTCAAATTTGGCAAACAAGAAAATTAAAACATGGCACTTAATGACATGATGGGTTGCTGAGCCCTGATCTATTCCTTTCCTAGTAATCTCGGCATATAAACATAAAAATAATACCAATCACCCTTCTGTCGGATTTTAGCCAACACCTCTGGATCTCTGTATATCCTTTGAACAAAAAGGTCATCATGTGCGCACACAACAAAATCACACCAGTCCAGGCCTGAAGTGAGAAGCTGTCCTTGAATCTGCCAGTAGTATGCGTGCTGTTTTAAAAAAATATGTGAGCCATCTTTCATGCTCATATACTTGCAGTCCACAAAACTTGGCACATTGGGGCACTTAAACTCTACCAGTCCATAAGGTGGGTTCTCCAGAGGGTCAAAGACTTTGCCATCAGGGGAGGCTGCCATCCAAGGAACATCAGGGTGTATAACCAGGCCACAGGGGTAATAGTTAATGTTCTTCAACTTGACATAGTCAATCGCTACCTCCACCTCCATCTCCAGGCCTCTCTTCATGTCTGCCGTTTGAACTGTGCCTTTCATGATTGTCTCTGCCAAATTTGCTGCTGAAGTCAGCCCCCGTACATGGCACGCCTCTCGGAACCTGTGCGCACACACATCAAATTATATTAAAATGTGCTTCTTGAATATACTATGGCAAAAGTCTACTGTATGATATAATAAATGATCAATAGTTGAAGCCATACCTGGACAAGGTCAGTCTTGACTTGCGAAGCAACTTCCACTCAGAACTCCCACTCTGCTCGGTTGTTGCTTCAATTTTGTGTGCCGTGTCAAAAGTGACTTGAAGAGACTTAATGTGAAACTTCTCGTGTTCATGATAACAGCTGCAAGCAGCTACACCTACTGTGCTCCCTGGTGACCATACCTTATTTGGACATGCATGGACCACTTTAGACTTCAGGGGGGTTTGGGAACCACCTTTTGCCATTTCCCTTTGATCTCTTTGTTCTGAGCTGTATAAGACTCCACTGAAATGTCTGTAACTGTGTGTTAGTCCCAGGAGCCGCGAGGCTGCCTGTTGGAGCTCCATGGCTGTGATCTGGTGGTCTTTGTACACTACAATAAAATGGACTTGGAAACTTTCATTGGCCTGTCCGTCGTTAGACTCTTCTCTCTTAAGTTGCTAGGAAATATACGTCACAGTGGTGCCGATCCCGGTCGCTTTTTTGATGCTTTTTTGCGTCAGGCGAGAGAACCATTTTCAGTCTAATGTAGTGTTTCGGTCGGCAATTTTTGGATGGAGGAGGACGGCGGCGGTGGTGCTGCGTGCTGCAGTCGAACCAGCGGAGATTCAACATGATGGCGACAGCCTGCCCAGCGCGGTGGGGAGGAGCGGCGATGGTCGGCGGCGGCTCTCAGCGATCGGTGACCAGAGGCGATGCACAGCGACTGGACGGCGGGGTGAGGATGCGCAGCGTAGCATGCCCCGGCCCGTGGGCGTTCATTAGCGGTCAGCGATCAAAGGGAGGCGGTGGCGCTCTTAATTCACTCTTCTCGGCATGCGCCTCTGCTCGATTCGACAGCGACGGCAAGGCGGCTGATCTACAAGCTCGCAACGCGGCACGCAACAAGTTTCTGCCTTGCAGAAGCCTACAGGCTCCTGTGATGATGCTGATTCACTTTCTGATTGTTCAGTCATGTCTGATGGTCATGTTGGTACATATGTGGCATACAGTATATAAACAAAATATATGTACATATATTTTCTTTCCGTGTGGGAATGCTCTCAAGTTGAAGGAAATACATTAGGACTTGTACCTAATGGTTGGTGATGGTCACACAACCTTTTATTTCTGCCACATTGACAGGACCTCCTGCATCTGAAAACTTAACAGCGGGTTCCCACAACAGTCACGTATCTGTCGTCTGCCAACAGACCACCACTGTAGCCAGCACCGAGGTTGAAGCTCAGAAACCTGAACCGGGCGAGAGAGCGCCTATATGTGTTCTTCTCCACTACAGGTTGGATTGTCTGTGTTTACCTTGTCAGTGACATCAACGAGGGGCCGGCTCTAGTCAGGCGTCTGATCAACGCCTGCCTCCCTTATTGGCTGCCGGTCACGTGTCACCCAGTGGCCAATGGGTGCACCGTTACTTACATAGTCAGTAGTCTGTGCCTGACAGCTCGTCGGGGAACATCACTATGGTCTTCCTCCGACCCGCTACTCTGTGTGACTACTAACTGTGAAAACTACCGTATATTGTTTAAGCCATTTGTTCCGAACGCCCTTCGGAAAGGCGTTGTTTCTTTATTGAATTTTGTTTATTCGTTTAGGAGCCATTATTGTAAATATTCTATATTCTGCGGTTTATTATTTGCACTATTATAATAAAACCTCGCATTTGATCATGGTTTCCTGTTCCTCCTTCTTATGTTGCCTACTCATCTTACCCCTAGATATATGAGTTGTAACAATAGCATTTTTAAAATTCCTCCTGACCTGGAGATTGAGGTACTTCTATACTGCCGTATAGAGGTTTTCATAAAACTGCTTGAAAGTGTCTTTTATATCAGTTGTCTTGGTCATAAGACTCACCTCCTGATCCTGCACAGCTGCAATAGTAGAAGGAAGTCCCACCGAGTGGATAAGAAACTATGGGACTACCTAAAACGCTGGGGTTCCTGTGTTGCGTTACATTTTTCGACGGAAGCAACAGCTGTAGCTATTTCAAATAGTCTTGCACAGGGCCCTGCAAACATCTGTCTTCAATGTTTGTGTTTACACAAACACTCAAAGCTGGGCATAGGAGGGGCACAAATATCAGAGATAAATCCCTTTTTCTGGATCAGACAACACTCAGGCAGGCGGCCAGGTCTTCCCCCAACGGTGCCGTGTCATTAGTCAGAAGGTTCATTGTTCCGAAATGACTATCCCTATGTCTAACCCAAACCTAACCGCAAGCACGGGAGCAAACCTAAACCTAACCGCAAGCACGGGAGCAAACCTAAACCTAACTGCAAGCACGGGAGCAGTGCATGTTCGGACTAACGGGACTTCGGATCTATGGGCAGTTTCCCCCCCAACTGCCGGTTCCTGCCTGTAGTGTGTGTGTGTCTCGTAGCAACCGAGGAACATTCAGATGGTGGTGTGAAGCTCACTCTAGTGCTCAACTGAGTAAAAACAGAAAAATCTCGTATTTCTCGTATTTGGCACTCTGAGCCCTGTGGAAGGAATGTCGTACTTGACACCTAAAGAGTCCTTGATGGCGTTGATTGTTATTACTTGCGCAAGCAGAGCGCACAAGTAATAGTTTTCATCCAGGGCGATGTTTGATGCGTGTGCGCCGTGCCAGCGTATGATGTAATGACTACTTGTGCTTGATATGGCAGTGGTGTCAGATTACATACATGTATACATAGGGGCATTACCTTTAATCCTCCCGACACTAAAACATATCGTCATTACGTCACCATCGAAAACCAATTACACCCTGGCATTGGGTCCTTTAATCCACATCTTTATTACGTCATCATTGAGAGCTAGTTATACCAGTTATACCCGGACGTCATATGCTGCTACGATACATACGCAAAGTAACCACAGTATACCGCTAATCAACTTACAAATTACATATACATAGAGGCATTTCCTTTAATCCACCCGACACTGATCGACATATACGTCACCAGTACTTGCGCGCTCTGCTTGCGCACTAGTAGGTCATTTACTTGTGTGCAACAAGCAAGTAGTCACTCACCAGAGTGCAGTTCTAGTTTTTATTATTATTTATTTATTTAAGATTTATTTTTTGGCCTCTATTGTCTAGTCTATTGATTTGATTCTGTGAGCTGTCAGTGCTATTTCGCCTTTCTTTTATACTAGTCTGGCCTTGGTGTAGGCTACATGTCCATATTTGGATTGCGGGGGGAATGCCACATGTCGTACGATGTCACAGGGGTCCATATTTGCCCACTGCAGTACAGGACATAATAATGTCATTATTACGTATCCTTTGTGTCTTTATTGCGTAAATGTAAAACTCAACTAGTCGACAACTAATATGAAAAATTGTCAACTAGTAAAAATCCCAGTGAAGCAAACCATACCGGGCCTTTGTGCATCTTTTAATGGGTGGTAATAACATCTGTCTTTGTGCATTATATAATACACTATATGCAGATACCACATTGTACATCAATTTGATTGATTGATTGATTGAATAGTTTATTGAACATGAATGTAAAAACAGCAACAGAGTACACTGCAGTCACATTTCCATGTTCAATATTTTTCAAACATTTAAAAAAATGTGCAGATATACAAGCGAAGTGACGCGCTGTGAGCTTGTAGATATGCATATAAATGAAGTGATTAAATCGACCCCACTTTGATAATCAATGACATACATAATGTAATGACTACATGTACAGTGCATCTAATCAACACGCCAGGCCAATTAACACTAGCATGTCTGAACTCATCTCACCTAAATTACTATGACTATAAAAGGTCAAGATGACCGTGTTTTTCATGCGATTTGATTGGCCACTCTCCCCCACTCGTCTGATGCTCTTCACACCTCTCCCTGCAGTGCCTGCACCCGTTGACGGCTTGCCATGGTCTTCTAAATGTTATATTTATTATAACATATATTATATTTGTTTATCGCGGGTCCGTCTCCATTTATTTATGCCCTCGTCGGGTGCTATGCTATGCTATTACAGTAATGGCCTGCAGTTGTCCATGTCAATTGTTTGTTTATTGCGCATCCGTCTGATAGTCCTTTGGTAGATAGTCCTATACATACACAAATACACACAAATACAACAAGATGTATGGGTGTTTCTCAGCTGAATACAGACAGTAAAGAAACAAGATGATAGAATCATTTGATACCATACCATCAGTTCAGGGTGTTGGTCCATATTTAGCGTCATGGATGGGGCACTACAGTGTAGTAGTGTATTCCTGGCTCCCCCACTAGTAGTCTCTTAGGATGTGAGGTGAGAATTATTAGTTAGGCAATAAGCTTTCCAAATATTTCATTAGAATGTACACTTTAATGAAATGAGTAATGACTGCAAAAAAGATGAAAGGTTAACATTTGCCTTTGTTTCTTCGTCTGCATCTCAGCAGACAAGAAAAACAATCAGTCAGTCAATCACAACTTCAGCAGCAAAGCAGCAACACACACGCTACGGCTACACACATTACATAAACACACGCAGGACGTAAATGTAAGGATAAAATCATATCATGACATGAGCACACAAGAAAAACAGTGCAATCAGTCAATCACAACTTCAGCAGCAAAGCAGTAACACACACGCTACGGCTACACACATTACATAAACACACATGCACACACAGGACGTAGACGTAAGGATAAAATCGTATCATGACATGAGCACACTTTTCGTTCTGTGACAACAACGAAACAACAAAAAAAACATGCACACACAGGACGTAAACAATCATATAACATGAGCACACTTTTCGTTCCGTGACAACAAAACAACAAAAAAGTGTACAGTTACACACTTTACAAGGCTTACCTTCTCTCGGGACAAATGTTGGCGTTTATTATTATTATTATTAAACTCCTCTCAGCGACGGCAATGGATAGGCTACTCTGACCTACTGACAGCAGCGCAGCATACCTAGCCAATAAGAGGGTTCCTTGAACGGGGCCAATCAGCGTGTTTCTTTTGGCAGGCCAATCAGAGGCAGGTGGGGCATGTCTCTGCCTATGCTCGGACACAAAACGGTGATGCGGGGGGAGAAAGGGTGACAGCGGTCATTTGGGGCGAAAATGAGCAAATCTATAAGTATGCCTAAAATCATTTACAAAACGTTTCAGATGAAAAAAAAAACAGACATGATTTGAATCGAATATTTAGAAAATGTCATGCAAGGGGTACTTTCTCAAAACTTTATGGGCAAAGAAAATTCACTTAAAAACCTCAAAATCATTTAGCCCAAGGAGTGTTTTTTGTGGAAAACGAATGCTTGGAATGGATTCAGAATCATGACAAACCCCTAGTGTCATATGTCACATGCTACTTAGAGAATGATGACATTTACATTTTTTTTGCCTTACATAGGATGTTAATGGTATCATTATGCTAATTAGTCAAATTGCTCAACGTGCAACTTTTAGCAACCAAGCTTAATCTCACCTACTAAGCCTATAGATGACATTTGAATCATAAAAGTTTACATTAAACATTAAAATGTCTGGGTCTTGGCCGGGGGCTTGGCCGGTTGGCTGGGCGACTTTTGCGAGTTCATCCATTGGCTGTTGCTCTTTCAAAATGTTTCAGTGCAGCCACGGCGCCGTAGCCTTCAATTGCGCTCCACCTTGGCAGAGTGTGACCTCTTCATGTATCTGCATTACAAATTAAAAGCCCTCTATGGTCCAGCCACATAATACATTTTGACCTATACAGTGAGTATTTTTCTCGTTGCACTCTTTGCTTCAGGGACTCTTATCGTTCGTTTTTTGTTACTCAATCCTTTCCTCCCCGTCTCCCTCCCTTTCTTCCAGTCGTGGTTAAAAGCATACTCACTTTTTCAACCCATCACTTCACACGAATGTTTTTGGCTTCTGTCTCATGCCGTTTCCTTGAGTGTTCTCTCTCTCTCTCTCTGTTCCTCCCCCCCTTCTTACCCAGTCTGTCTCTCTCTAATAATCAGTTTTGATTTGATTTGTTATTTGCGTCCTTGGACACAGCTCAAAATGACGGCAATTCTGGTCTCATATAAATGATAAATGTGCGGCCTCTTTTCTTATTGTCAAAGTTTTATCTCCTGTGGTCAGCACTTTGCTTGTTCTAAAAAGTCATATCTGCCATGACATGAAAAATAACAATACAGACACACACACACACACACACACACACACACACACACACAAATGTTTCAGTCCTTTATCTTTCCCACTCCCAGTGCATATCCTTTAGGGACTGTTTATTGTTATTTAGAATGAGGGCCAAATAGAGTGTAGCAGATGGTATGCAGAGCAGGACTCCACTCAGAAGTGTTATAAATGCCGAATTGATACTTCGCCACATGGCCGAATTATCAACACCGAAGATAGCAGGTTCTTACAAGCTCACAGCACTTGTAGATCTGCTATTTCCGTCATGCGTTGCACGACGAGGTCTAAATCAAGCTTTATTACTGGGAACGTTGCAGTTATATGGTTCTCTTTCTGTAGGTGTTTATGACCTGCGGCATCGGTCACTGCATGCACTTCCAGTCCATGAGATTTTACTAGGAAATAAACTTGATAAAGGCGTGTTACTTATGCAAGTAAAAGATTCCCAAATGAATGGATACATGAAATGAGAACATTTAAATAGATATTTATTTTTGACAAAATCATGTTGTAGGAGTTGTAGCAAAATGTCTGTTTTGAAGAAGCCTTCGGGCCTGTCGGAGACAACACAACTCCTTTTCATTTATTCCAACTGATTTATATAGGCCTACCGAATCCACAGTGCTGGAGTTGATTACCTGCATGTACTAATCAATCTAAAGGCATGTTCAACTAAAGCACACAGCTACAAATCACTGAATCCAATATCATCGACCGGAGTGTATACGTCTGAGTGGACTTCTGGCACATTCAGCTCAAAACTCACTTTGATCTCGACTTGATCAATAATACAGCAGTTTAAACTGTCATCATTGATGAAGTGAGCCACCTTTGCAGCACTTGACCTATAAGACACTGAAGCATGATCAGCACTTCTTCTAGAACTGCCCCTATACATACAGTATAAGGCAGTTCTTTGGAAACCCCATGCTGTTCTGAGAGAATAACGGTTGTGATAGAACCTCGTCAAGGATGAACTGCCCGAGACAGTACAAGTAGCAATGTTTAAGTCGTCATAGAAGATGATAAATGCAATTGGGCTATGGCCCAAGGGTTCAAAACTTTGCCTAAATATATTCTTAATGACGGGAGGGCGGAATAATTAACACGAAGAATGGAAGGCACGTTACGTCACGCTGCCACTCAAGTGATTACTGGCCAATCACAGCGCAATATGTATAGTTTATTATGTATAGTGTATGTATAGTTTCATCATATAGATATTCCACTGTTACCTTCTTAGCTTACGCATGTCTCATGATGAATGCTTTTATGTGATGTATTCCCATGCTTTTGTTCTTGCTTAAATGTAAGTTGCTCTGGATTAAGAGCGTCTGCTAAATGCCTAAATTGTAAATTGTAAATTGCATCTTTTCCGGGACTTGTCACACCCGGACATGTGCTCTGTGCTCCCTAACCTAAACCTAACCGCAAGCACGGGAGCAAACCTAAACCTAACCGCAAGCACGGGAGCAGTGCATGTTCGGACTAACGGGACTTCGGATCTATGGGCAGTTCCCCTCTGTGCTATGGCTCTGACGCACACTCATACTTCTGTGGGGCTTTGCAAGGAATCTCTGGATATTTTTGCCCTCCCTTCAGCACATGAGCGTGGTTATTCTGACCCGGCTGGCCAGGGGGAGGTTTACTGGAATACTGCATGTTTTTGTGAGTGTACCTATACCCTAGGGGACACGGGGACAACATGCAAGCTCCACACAGAAAGGCCCTTTCGCCAACCCCACCTATACTTACTTACATACTAGGGTATGGGCACTGATGACGCGGATGAGGGAACACGCCCACAGCGTCCCCAACGGGAATCAAAGCCAGGACCTTCCAGCTGTGAGGCGACAGCACTACCGACTGTGCCACCGTGCCCCCATTGCCTATAATATATTGAGTCACACATACAGTACACAAATGCACACACACCCTCTTGTTTGGATTTTTTCTTTTTTTCCCCTTTTTTTTCCTCTCCCTTTATTCTATTCTATTTGCAAATTCGGGCTCTCTAATCCTATCAACCGTTCAAAACTGTAAATGCTTTTGGACAGTCGTTGTCCAATTGTCACATCAGGTTTAGATGATTTATTGGGATTTGATTGGCTATCATCACCCAAGCGAGCTCAACCTGGTGTATGCAAGTAAATTATGCATCTCGGCTCCCACTGGACTGCCTCCAAATATGGTGGTCTCAGAGATGGCCGCACACCCAAATATATATATGGATAGTTTCTCTCCAATCGAGCTCTCTGATTTCACTTCAATGATATCTTGCTCAAAATCAACGACATGTACCCTGGATCCAGTTCCGACTAGATTACTCAAAGAGGTCCTGCCTCCGGTTGGTACATGCCTACTCAATATGATCAATATGTCCTTGGTGACAGGCTACGTGCCACAATCTTTTAAGGTAGCGGTAATCAAACCTCTACTCAAAAAGCCTACTCTTGATGCAGGCATTCTAGCTAACTATAGACCTATATCGAACCTACCATTTCTCTCCAAAATTCTCGAGAAAGCAGTCGCCAAACAGTTATGTGACTTTCTACATAACAACAATTTATTAGAAGGCTTTCAGTCAGGCTTCAGAGCTAACCATAGCACTGAGACGGCACTGCTGAGAGTTACAAATGACCTCCTGACTGCAGCAGATAATAACCTCCTCTCCGTACTGGTGTTGCTGGACCTTAGTGCTGCATTTGACACTATTGACCACCACATTCTGTTACAGAGACTGGAGCATCTGGTTGGCATCAGGGGTGCCGCACTGAAATGGTTCGAGTCCTATCTGTCTGATCGATTTCAGTTTGTAGATGTCAATGATGGCTCCTCAACACGTGAAAAGGTCAAATACGGAGTCCCACAAGGCTCTGTGCTTGGACCAATACTTTTCTCCTTATATATGCTCCCTCTGGGCAACATCATCAGGGAACACTCTATACATTTCCATTGTTACGCGGACGACACTCAATTATATCTATCGATGAAACCGAACGAAACGGACCAATTAGTCAAAGTTGGATGACCCGTAATTACCTACTCCTCAACTCTGACAAAACGGAAGTTATCGTGATCGGCCCTAAGCCCCTAAGAGACAAGCTAGCCGATGAGAACTTTTCTCTAGATGGCATTACCTTGGCCTCCAAGGCCACTGTAAAGAATCTGGGAGTTACCTTTGATCAAGATATGTCTTTCAAATCGCACATCAAACAAATCTCAAAGACTGCCTTTTTTCACCTGCGAAATATTGCAAAGGTTAGGCACATCCTGTCCAAAATAGACGCAGAAAAACTTGTCCACGCATTTGTTACCTCAAGGCTGGACTACTGCAACTCGCTATTATCAGGCTGCCCAGGTAAGTCTCTGAAAAGCCTACAGCTAGTTCAAAATGCTGCGGCGCGTGTGCTGACAGGTACCAGAAGAAGAGACCATATCACTCCTTCACTGGCCTCTCTACACTGGCTCCCTGTCAAACACAGAATAGAGTTCAACATTCTTCTTCTTACCTACAAAGCTCTCAATGGTCAGGCACCACAATATCTCAAAGATCTCATTGATCCTTACAAACCAAATAGAACACCAGTGCGTCTACAGTATGCAAAAATGCTTACTGTTCCAAAAATAGCAAAAGTTACAATAGGAGGCAGGGCGTTTAGGTCCCAGGCACCTCAGCTGTGGAACCTTCTCCCGGCTTCGGTCCGTGGGGCTGACACGCTCTGCACATTCAAGACTAGGTTGAAAACCTTTCTCTACGACAAAGCCTATAGCTAGAGTTGTCTCCAAGTCTGGCTGGATACCATGGTCGTACATTGTTGTGTGGGTCTGTCTCCCAGCAGTACTTGTAATATACACTATATAGGCTCCAGTAAGGCCTGCCACTAATCCAACATCCGGGGAATCTCTCCCCGGAGTCTCTTTTCATCCTCCCCGTCGCAGTTCTGTGGACCTCTAATACTAACCCCCAACTGACTGAATGAGTGTGACCGTGGATCAGGCCTCTTCATGGAGCCCACCATAAGTGTGACCTGGACCCGGCCTCACAGAGCTCGACCAGATGTGGACCAGATGTGGACCAGACCCCTCCACGGAGCCCACCTGTCTATTTCTGTCTATTTCTCTCTGTCTATCTCTCTCTCTCTCCCTCTCCCTCATTGAATCTAGGCTCCTGGTACCTGAAATTCTGAATCTGAATGTACGCCATTGGTATCATATCGTTTTGCAATGCAAATAATCTGTATGGAATTGTTAAATAATCGATTGTATCAACACTTTTTGTTCGTGGTATTTAGCAATTTTAAGAAGAAAAAATAAAAAGAGGGGGTTTAATTACATTAATGTCTATTTATTTTCCAGATAATCACTGTGTTTACTTATTTACATCCAAATTCATAAATTTAGCCTTTGCTAAATAGTTACTGTTTATCTATTTAAAATCGTTGAATCGTACAGTATCGTATCGTTTCGCCATAATGAACCAATAGCGTCCATGTATCGTATCGTCAACCATGTATCGTGATACGTGTCGTATCGCTGTTAAAATGTATCGTTACACCCCTACGTTTATAGAGCGTCGCCGTCCTGCCCCCTTTCACGACGACGCCAGGCCCAGGAAATTATTCCCAATGCATTTTTCCAGAGACATTTCAAAACGTATTTATTTAAAGACCTTACAAGCCAACTCGAGTTGTGACAAATCATGACAACAAACACAATATTTTAGACCAAACAAATAATTACAAAGAAAAAAAAAAAAAAAAAAAGTGTTGTAACCTGCCGTTTTTTTCTCCTCTCTAATTCTTTGTTTGGCCCAAAACATTGTGTTTATTGTCATGATTTGTCACGACGAGAGTTGGCTTTGTCCGCGGCGTAAACGTCTTTAAATAAACATAACACATTTTCCTCAAGTCTATGAGGAAGATTAACGGGGAATTATTTGCCGGGTCTCTCGAGGGGGCAGGACTGCGACACTCTATAGACATTTAGAGGTTTGTTGTAGGGCTTGTTGTGGCTAGAGATTTCCTCGCTTTAAACGTGTGCGGCGATACAGCCCACTGAAAAAAACGAAACAAAAAAACAGCTAGCTCCTCTACAAGCTCATAAAGTACAGTACAGTACAGTACCCCATGGGGACCCCCACACGGTAACTCTGTCATTTCTCAACCTTTCCGTACACAGGGTGGCTCACCGGAACCGGGCCGTCACCCTGGGCGCGTTTCTGTGGGTCTGGATTTAAACATAAATTAGTCCAACTATATGTGTTGGATAATGATTTGTTGTCACACCTTTCAATCGGTCTCTAATACAAGACTTACCTGCCTCTTTTAGGCTGCCTCGATAGAGCGTTGCAGTCCCGCCCCCTTTCATGACGACGCCAGGCCCAGGAAATGAATCCCAATGCATTGTCCCATAGACATTTCAAAAAGTATTTATTTAAAGACCTTTTAAGCGTTGTACGAAGCCAACTCGAGTCGTGACAAATCATGACAACAAACACAATATTTTGGACCAAACTAATAATTACAAAGAAGAAAAACAACAAAAAAATGTGTTGTAACCTGCCGTTTTTGTTTGGCCCAAAACATTGTGTTTATTGTCATGATTTGTCATGACGAGAGTTGGCTTTGTCCGCGACGTAAACGTCATAACGAAATAATTACTTTCTGAAAAGTCTATGAGGAAAATTAACAGGGATTTCTTTTCCGGGTCTCTCGAGGGGGCGGGACTATTGTCTTTCCGTCTCCCTCTCTCCCTCTCTCTCTCCCTCTCTCTCTCTCTCTCTCTCTCTCTCTCTCTCTCTCTTATCTTCTCTCGTTTTGTCTCATGCCATGCCTCTCTGATGCACAGACCCGCATCGGTATATCCCTTGTTGGCTCCTCTGCGGTGCAGCTTTGTTAATGTGAAATAAAATGCTACATGAGGAGCTGCAGGCCATTCGTATTCCAGTGGGCCACGTCAAGCATGAGATAACTTCATACAGCGAGCCTTATCTCTTTCTACACCTGGCGCACATGAAAAAGCAGAATGACAAAATGAAAAGATCTGGAGTCTATTACCATGCATTTTCAGTTTTTTGTTGGTTTACACTTTACAGAGATGCCCTATTGTATTAGGGCATCCCAAACATTATACCGCCAAGAGACTGCGAGCATGTTATCTTTTTTGTGCACCTGAGAGAATGTTATCTTTTTGTGCACCTGAAAAGTGCAAACAATATGCCACTCACGCATTTCATTACTGATCCAAAATGGCTGAGAATTGTGCTTGACTGCACAACACGCTTAATATATAAAGCTTTGATCCTCACAAGTAATTTTGAGTTAACTGCATTTCAGACGATCCGACCCAGTACCCACAGCAATTTGGAATGGATCCGACCCTGCCCGAGGGAAAAGTCAACACTTTGGGCCCGAACCGGCTCTCGGTTCTCGGTTCGGCTCTCGGGTATTTGGTTACGGGTGGACCCGTGCTGCCCTCTAGTAACTGGTACCGTCGCCCATAATCCATCTCGCCCTCTTTTTTTTCCCCCGCCGACCGCTCGGTGTGGCGGTTCTTGTATTCTTTATTTTGTTTTACTCGGAATGAGGTTAGAAATAAGTTTAGGCTTTAGCATTGTTTGACAGTTACTGGGTTTAAGTTTAGGTATAGGGTTAGGTTTTGGCACCGTATTACTGAGGGTCGTTTTGGCATAATTTACTTAGGTTACTTCAGGAATACCAGGCTGAGCAGTTCGGCAGGCTTTACACAGAGTTGGTAAATGGCGTATACTGTGCAGTGTGCAAATACTCATGTTAACGAGAGAGAGGCTACGCTGAGCAGACAGGCAGACACCAGCGACACAACACGCTCGTGTAGGAGGACTTTGTGCTCCAGGCTCATACATCCACTCACATCTGCGGGTGACCGGGAAGGTGAAAGATCCTCCACCTCAACTGACGCTTCGGTTCGTTCTAACTTGACAGCACTGTGTGCAGTCACAGTGTGTACGTGAACGTGTGTGTGTGTGTGTGTGTACGTGTACACGGTAACACACACCACATAGTGCACAAACACTCCAGACTCCAGAGACACACAGCTCCCACTCCCAGGTCCGTCCCATGTGGCTCGACACAGCGGCCATGACCGGCGAAACTGCCCTCTCGCACGGCAGGAAAATAATTACACACTGGAGAGTATCTCTCGACGGCTTGTTTGTAAATGACACGTCCAGTTTAAGGCGTAAATATGTCATGAAGTTGTGGAATCTGTATTCTTTTTACACCTCGTACAACATCTACTTTTGATTTTTGTTTTCGGAACTTGCATCGTTGGTGCGGCCAGCCCTCCAGCTTTGTGTGGAGTTGTTTCAGAAAATAATGATATGCTGCTCGACTCCGCCCCCTCCCCCCCACACAACAACGGCTGCATTTTATGTTTCTTTTAATTTCTCAATTCTGATCAAATGAAATGACGAATGTGCAAACTCATTAACTGCCAGAGTTACAACATAGTCTATAGCTGCCCTTGCCAGTGATTTCGAAAATGTTTTAGGGTTAGGCATACACACACCGGTGCACATCTTCACCCAGCCTCGTATCACTCTGTCCCACCGCGGCATGGAGGAAAACAGCACATCCTGCGGCTCCCGTCTAAAATGCCCTGTGTCTGGAACATAAACCACCAGTGGTGGAAAGTAACTATAAGTACATTTACTGTACGTATAAGTACTGTACTTAAGTATAATTTGGAGGTATTTGTACTTTATCGCTCCTGTCTAATGCCCTGTGTGTCTGGTACATAAAGCAGGCAGCTCAACCCCCCCCCCACCCCCTCCCTCTCCCTCTCTCTCTCTCTGTCTCTCTCTCTCTCTCTCTCTCTCCACTCCATTTCACGTATAATATCCTGCCATCCACCCCCTCCCGCAATCACACGGCCTGCGTCACTTAATTGTTTCAGCACAGTCACCGTACTCGCACACGACTCCGTCGCTGCGCCGCTGCGTTACAGCCAAAGGACGTTTGCATAATCACGATTACTTCTCCCGTCGCCATGACGTCTTATTTTCATTTCATGATTCATAAATATGACGAAACTCTAACCGAAAGAATGGGTGTCTCCGCCATGTGCCCCTCGTGTGTGTGTGAGTGTGTGTGTGTGTGTTTGTGTGTGTGTGTGTGTGTGTGCGCGTGCGTGCGTGCGTGTAGAATAAATATATTTAAATTTACGGCCAAGCTACACCAGGCAATTTTGCGCGCGTTTACTGCGCGCGTACAGTGGGATAGTGGATAGGACCAATATATGTCAATGATACCAGCTACACCGGATGCACGGATACCGCGGGCCATCCTACGCGTGCTCTAAAAATAGGATTGGTTCTAACTTTTTTACGTGCGTATGCCCCCTGCATGCGCGCGTATCTATACATCCTCCCGGAAGGTCCCGCACAAATCTGCCGCGCGCCACAGATCTGGTGTAGCCGGGGGGCATTTCGCACGCATACTTTGTGCGCGCAGTGCGCTTATACGTCAAACGCACACATGCCCGGTGTAGCTTGGCCGTTATTCTCAATACTTAAATAACAGATGTACAATCTCACAACGTGTCGCTATTTTAATTTGTGCTTGATTGTTTACACATTCGTCATTTATTTTATCAGAATTGAGAAATGAAAAGAAACATAAAATGCAGCCGCTGTTGTGTGGCGGGCGGGGGGGGGGGGGGGGGGGGGGGGGAGTCGAGCATGCATGTCATTATTCTCTGAAACAACGCCAAACAAAGCTGGCCCCACCAACGATGCGAGTTCCGAAAACAAAAATCAAAAGTAGATGTTGTACTAGGTGTAAAAAGAATACAGATTCCACAACTTCATGACATATTTACCCCCTTAAACTGGACGCGTCATTTACAAACAAGCCGTCAAGTGATTCTGTCCAGCGTGTAATTATTTTCCTGCCGTGCGAGAGAGCCTAGAGGGCAGTTTCGCCGGTGGAGTGGGACTGTGTGTCTCTGGACACACACACACACACACACACACACACACACTTCTTGAGTCAGGCCAATATAATTAATATGTTTAATTTGGTGAGGCCACTGGATGAAGTACTAATTAATGTAAAATGTATGGATTCTGAAGACAATGTTTGTTCCTGTCTCTGGTAAGTAATCTCGCAAACCACTAAATCAATCAGTGTCAAATTGTCTTTTGCATGCTGCCTATGGAAATACGCCCATGAATATGTTATCTTATAACGTCAGAATAGCCAACCTCCATCCAGGATTATGGCCAGTTTGGAGCTACGTTTGCTGTTGTGTTTTCTTAAAAATATAAAGACTTTTTTTTTTTTACCATGGCTTGGTGTGTGTTCTAGTTAATGTCAATGGTTGTGTGGTGTCAACAATGATAATGGAGACTAGCTTGCTTCAGTTCAATCATGTTAATGTCAGGAACACAGTTTTGCATTGAAAAGCCATGTTGGTGAATGAATGGTTGGTTTCTGCATCATGGAGCAGTCATCATTTGAATGTCACACGCAGAGGCAGCCCTCATTTTACTGCAGGGCGGCAGAAAAGGCAAGGCGAGGCGAGTTTATTTGTATAGCACCATTTCAACAACAAATGAAGGCCATTCAAAGTGTTTTACATACAACATTAACCCTAGAACACAGGTGATTTTCATCCATAATTGCTGATGTCTGAGGTGGGTGGGTCTTTCAGTACCCAGGAAGGTATAGGTTTTTTTCCCTGCACACATCCCTGTTTTTGAGTGGTGCAACTGCGTGTCTACAACCAGCAATGTCTGTGCGTATGTGGCAGTGGTCATGAGCACGAGTATATGACTTATTAGTACCAGTAGGGGGCGCCAGCAACACAGAGGGATAGTGCTGTGCCTTTTTCTCACATGTCCTAGGAATGGGTGGACCAAAGGAGAAGTTTCCAACTTTTTTCACAGATTTTTCCCACCACTTTCTATCTAGTATCTCTGTGTTTAGTCTGTGAGACATTCAATCAATGGTCTGTTGTATTGGTTGAATTTCTAATCAGTGGCTATAGTGACTAACCAGTGCAAGCTGTTCTTTAATGTATGTTTGGTAAAATAAAAATAAAATCACTACAGTACTAACTAAAGTTTTCAAATAATTGTAGTGGAGTAAAGTATTGAAAATATGAAAATAGTAAAGTAAAAGGAAATTGAAAATAGTAAAAGCGCTCGCCGATGTCTTCCCGAGCGTTTCTGAATATCTAGCAGGTTTGCTATTTGACTGTCGCCGACTGGACATCATACAGTATGAACTGGGCCTGTATTACAGCCAACGAGAGCACAGGACAGCTGTGCTCACTGCTCTGTCTGTCTGTCTGTCTGTCTGTCTGTCTGTCTGTCTGTCTTTCTGTCTGTCTGTCTGTCTGTCTGTATTGATAGATGATCAGATGATAAGAATATAACCTTTATTCCGTTGGTAAATCCCTGTGTTGTACATATTGGTAGCTATACTGTATATTAGCCCAATATTGCTGTTATGCATTTCACTTGAACAATGTTGATAAACCGCATCGGAATCAACAAACGTTTGGACCTTGTGCGCTGTGTGTGCGCTGTGTGTGCGTGTGCGTGTGTGTGTGTGCGCGCATGCGCGCACATGCACTCACATACGCAGCTCACGTGTGCACTCACATACGCAGCGCGTGCGTGCACTCACATACAGGCTATTCCTGTGTGTGTGCGGTTGAGCATGCAGAGAGAGAGAGAGAGAGAGAGATTTTATTTTTATTAATTTTTCATGTCATTGATATTATGTTATGTTGTTGTTTGTCATATCTGTGATTGTGCTTTGGCAAGGCAACACTAGTAAAATGTCATGCCAATAAAGCCTGTTGAATTGAATTGAATTGAGAGAGAGAGAGAGAGAGAGAGAGAGAGAGCGAGAGAGAGAGAGAGAGAGAGAGAGAGAGAGAGAGGCTCCTTCCAGACCTGAGCGGAAAAAGATTTTGCGCTGCCGACAGAAAAAGCTGTGACGTCGTGTGCGCAGCTGTTTTTAGACAGCTGGTGGATGGGAATTAAGCTCCACCTCTGCCGACGATGGAAGCTGAGGAGAGCGTCAGATGTAAGCTGGCCGTCGCGGAAGTCGTCCGCGGAAGTGGAGCATTTTCTCCATCCACCAGCTGTCTAAAAACCTGGGTTTCCGCTCTGGTGTGACAGTACCCAGAGAGAGAGAGAGAGAGAGAGAGAGAGAGAGAGAGAGAGAGAGAGAGAGAGGTGTGTGTGGGGGGGCATCGCATCTTGGTGAACTCTTGCAGTATCCCAAGTCGGCGACCAATCGTTTAGTGTGAAAGCCACACAGATATATAATGACAGTCGATTTTAAAAAAAAGACTCCTGTAGTGTGAAATACATAACGATCTGGTTACTCGCAGACAACTTTAAAACTCCTACAGTGTGTAGGGGCCATAAGCCAGTGCAAATAAAGGTTACATGACTTATCGACCACATCATTGTCGCTCCATGGCTGGATAACCTCCGGGAAACAACGAGTTTGCACAAAGGTTTGCATAACGACTGTACAGGTGATTAAATATGAATTTCCATTGAATAACCATCAAAAGAAAAATACTTATATGTGCAAGCTGTACAAGAAGCAAGGGGAACGGATAGAGGAGGTAAAGTGGAGAGAGCACATCATTTGAAGGACGCGGGAAGACAGTGGCCGTCTGAAGAAGAGACTTCACTTCACCACAACGCCCAGCTCAGAGATCTGAGACACTCTGCTGGCGTCTGAAACGTGAGACCACTTTAACCTTGTGCTCATTGTTCATTAGAATAGCTGTTGTTTTCAGAAGAACATTGCGTTGTTTGTTTAACCCATATTATTGAACGAAGCCCTTTTGGTGTTATACTTTAGCTATTGGAAAATAGCAGATACAAGCTCATAGCACGGCACCGAGTGCCGCGCTATACGAGCTTGCAGGACTGCTATTTTTGAAGGAATGTTGAAAATGTGGTGCAAATCTTTGAATATATATTCTTTCAGAGTGAACATTTTAACTCAAATCTTTGCTTCTGAGGGGTTTCCTGGAAAAAACATATTTTCAGATGCGGGGGTCGGCGGCCAATTACATAATATTTCCGGGTCCTTTGACATGAAATACTGAGCGCCACTGATATAGAAACGGGTATTTCAGAAAACTGTCAGGATTTAGAAGATTTTTTTTTAGATTTTGACGTTCAAGGCCCTAAATGTATAGATTGTGTCAACTGCACTCAAATCCATCCATCATGTGACATGTCTTTTGGACCAGCTGCAGGACACACACCAGGAGATGAACGGCAACGACTCCTCCATCCCCTTCATGTCCTCGGAAAACAACACGGATCTGGTCCTGCAGGACGTCATATCCCCAGCAGCCCTCCCCATCACCAATCTGGCTATCAGCCTCATCCTGGTGCTCCCCAGCAACATATACGTCATGTGGCTGATACTGAGCGGAGCTGGTGGGACGATAGCCTCCGAGTTCTTCTATCTCAACCTGACTGCATCCGTGCTAATCTCTACCCTGGGCAGTGTCTTTTACTTTGCGTGGTTCTTCACGCTCGTCTATGCTTTGTTAATGGCTTCATGGTTTACTTTTGTTGTGTTTTTCTGGTTCTCTGTCCCATCGTTCCAGTGTTGTATCTGTGTGGAGCGTTACATAGCGGTGGTTCACCCTGTGGTGTTTCTCAGGTACAAAGCTCTCCGGTACAGGGTGGCCTGTTGCAGCGTCGTCTGGCTGACGGTGATTGCGCTCAGCTTGTTTGTGTTTTTGTCACCGATAGTGATGTGTTACGTCTTCCTGGGCCTTTGCATTGTGTCCATTTCTGTGCTGTCTTTCTGCTGCCTCTCCGTCCTCAGGGCTCTGAAACAGCCTGGACCAGGAGAAGGACAGAGGGACAGTGGCAAAGACATGAAGAGAAGGGCTTTTAGGATTATTCTCATCAGCTTGGTAGTGATGGTACTGACTATAATGAGCTATCTTCCCTTTATTCTGTCTGTACTACTGGACCATTCCAGCAAAGTTGCAAGTTTAATCACATATATATTAGTCAGGCTGTCAGGGGTTGCTCACCCTTTGCTCTACATCCACAAAGCTGGGAAACTGCCATGCTTCAAGGGGCTCTGAAAGCAGAATGGGTTATGAGGTTTCCTCCCATGACATGGTATATGTGCTTAATTACTGTAAAAGTGTGCAAATGCTGACATGTTCGCTCTTTTTTTTCTTTTAATAATACCTCTCATGTCCCACCCGTCCACCCACTATACCCACCCACTCTTCCCCGATGCAGAGACAATACTAGAGAAAGAGGAAAAAAAGAGAGAGAGAGAAGACCCACCTGTGTGTTGCTATAGGAGCCTGATATAGCACAGTGAGGATGTTCAGCAGGGGCTCTCAGGGGACCTCCATTGGCTGTTTATTTGTATATTCTTTCAGAGTGAACGTTTTGAACTCAAATCTTTGCTTCCGCGGGGTCCCTGAAACTACATATTTTCAGATGGGGATCGGCAGCCAATTACATATATTTGGGGGTCCTTGACATGAAAATGTTTGAGAAGACTGACAGAAAACTGTCAGGATTTTGAAGGCATTTGTATAATCGTCCTCAGGTCTAGGTAAAAAATATGGTAAAACCTGAAAAGTTAAAACAAAATAATAATAATACCCCCACGAGGGGCCCTCGTGGGGGTTAATCCGTCCCTGATTTTCAGGAAGAAAGTGTCTAGCATCCAAAATGTATGATGTCTTTAAACTTGTGTTCAGTGGAATAGTGTGATGTGTGGAGAATGTCATAATAGCAGGTGATGTTTTACCTGCAATGATTGTTAATGAATATCTAGCCATCAGATCATCTGTGTTCCACATGTAAATAAATAGTATACTTGATTATCTGGTTGAGTCATCCTGATGTTGAGTCATCCTGATGACTCAACATGAAATAATTCATGTAAAAGACTCGTAGCTTTCCTACGTTACTAAATGCATGGTCAGAAACCACATGCAATACCTCCACGGACCACCAGTGGACAGTAGTCCACGGACCACTGCAGAGAATACACAAAAATAGCTAATAATTATTTGTTGTGTTCATATAGTGTTGGAGACAGTGTGGCATGTACACAATACACAAATGAGACAATAGCGTAAATATGTGGGGAACCTAGAGTTAGATAGGCCATGGGCCAGGACCCAGAATGCCATGAATAACAACAGATGCTGGTATTTCAACTTAATAGCCATTTTACCTGTTATCACCAATATGTCATTAGTACAACCCAAACTTAAGGAAATATGTTGTGTGTGTGTGTGTGTGTGTGCGTGTGCGTGTGCGTGTGCGTGCGTGCGTGCGTGCGTGTGTGTGTGTGTGTGTGTGTGTGTGTGTGTGTGCGCGTGTGTGTGTGTGTGTGTGTGTGTGTGTGTGTGTGTGTTCGTGCGTGCCTGTATTCCTTTTCTGGCCATACAGTATAATGGAGTTCTGTGATGTATATACTCATGTCATTATGCCAGGAGTCGGCAAGGTCGCGCATCATTACGATGTCAGAACATAGTGATATCAGAACAGGTCAGCTCCATATATGGAGATCTATAGGGTTGATCAGGTGTTGATGTGATCAAATGGCCAATTTGGGCCCTGTCCAGATCCTGGGCAGAGGCTTTTGTGCTGGACACCAACAGCAACAACGGCACAATTTGAATGATTGGCTTGTGGTAATAAATATAGAAATAGCTCAATTTAACATTATAATTCCACAGTGGGACGATGACAGCCAAACATACAATAGACAGTATAATCTGTGTATTTATGGTGATTCAAGCTTGATGTAGCCAACCACTTGAACATCTTCTTTACAAACATTGCAACAATGCTGGTTAACAAACTGCCCTCCCACTCTGGGCGTTTTGGTGTAGAGCACATCAAAGCCTTCTACAAAAACCTAGGTGTTTGTAAAGATGATTTTAAAATGGCAATGGTAACAACTGAGGAGGTACTTAAAAAACTGAGTGCTCTCCAACCCCACAAGGCCACTGGCCATGACAATATTCCCTCCAAATTTCTCAGAGACTCAGCCATTTCCATAGCTCCCGTCATCACCCACATAGTAAACCTCTCCATCAAACAGGGACAGGTCCCCCAAGATTTTAAACTGGCCAAAGTAACCCCCCTGTACAAAAAAGGGAGTAAATTAGAACCCGGCAACTACCGCCCTATTTCTATTCTAAGCTCCATCTCAAAAGTGATGGAAAAAATAGTCTATGAACAGGTTGAAAAGTATCTTGCCACTAATAAATTGCTGTACGAGTTCCAATCTGGTTTCAGAACATCCCACTCCACTGACACATGCCTCCTCTATTTGAGCGACCACATCAAACACGAGGTGGACGCTGGAAAATACTGCGGCATGGTCATGCTGGACCTCCAAAAGGCTTTTGACACCGTGAACCACTCCATACTGGTTAACAAGCTTAAAGCTATTGGTTTTGATAGCACATCAGTGAGCTGGATGCAATCCTACCTGGAGGGGAGAGAACAGATGGTGGAGGTGAACGGAACACTGTCCCCTCCCCTCCCAGTGAGCTGTGGCGTCCCACAAGGAAGCATACTAGGGCCTTTACTGTTCCTATATGTTAACGACATGACATCAGCTTGTGACTGCAACTTGTTCCTGTTCGCAGATGACTCAGCACTGCTGGTCTCGGACAGGAACAAACTGCAGGTTGAAAAGACCCTCAGCTCTGAACTCGGTAGAATCTGCACCTGGCTCGCTGATAACAAACTATCCTTACACTTGGGAAAAACTGAATCCATTCTCTTCGGATCAAATAGTAATCTCAGCAAGGCAGATGGCTTCTTGGTTAGAGTGGGTGA